>NW_021620703.1:969964-1063748 GCF_004785775.1 Grammomys surdaster | reverse complement strand
CTCTCTCTCTCTCTCTCTCTCTCTCTCTCTCTCTCTCTCTCTCTCTCGTTCATGCACACACAAATGATAAACATTTTAAGAAAAAAGGTAAATATGGCTAATTTGATACCAGTGATATTTTGTGATTGTGAATTAGAAAATTTCACATTATTTTTTGCTTCATTTACTCTATGAGACTACGTTACAAAATGCACCTCAAATTGTCAGATTGTCAGAATGTGAAAAAATGTACAAAAGATGGTCACTATTTGAATTTCTGGCTTTAAATAGCCTGAAAGATTTGTTCACATGGGAGCTATACAGACACATGGTAGAAAGAGCTATCCCCTCCTGCCCCTCCCACTCTTCTCCCCACAGAGGAGGATAATGACATAAGAAAAATTTGCAAATCATAGAAGTCTGGAATAGTACATTAGACGAGCTCTGTTTAGCAAAAAGTAGGATTTGAAAATAAAATTCATGTGTGTGTTGTACATCTCCACATACTTACATGTATATGTCCAGGAAAATTTTTGAGTGAGATAAGTTTTGGGAAACTTCTAGGTCTTATGAAACCAATCTATTTTGCACCTTAAGAAAATAAGAAAATAATTCAGTAAGTATTTTGATGTTTCACTTACATGTTAAGCTTTTAGATCCTTTGTCTATCTCCTTATAAAATAATCTCTTACATGTAGTGAATAATTAAATATCTCTGATACAGTTTGGCATCAGTATACAGATGATAATACAAATCAATGGTCAGCTGCTAAGTTCAAGGGACCTAAGTTTTTAATCATAAAATGTCTTAGTTAGGGTTTTATATTGCTGTGAAGAGATACTGTGACCACAGCAGCTGTTATGAAGGAAAGCAATTTATTGGGGCTGGCTTAAAGTTTAGAGGTTCGTTCCATTATCAGCATTGCTGGAAGCATGCCAGCAACAGACACAGTGCGGGAAAGGAGCTGAGAGTTCTTCATCTGGATCCACAGGCAGCAAGAGGAGACAGTGAGCCACTGGGCCTGGCTTGAGCTTCTGCAACCTTAATGCCTACTTTTTCCTACAAGGCTATACCTACTCCCTTCAAATAATACCTCTCCCTGTGAACCCATTTTTTTCTTGTTTTGTTTTTTTTGTTTTAGTTTTAGTTTTTGTGTAGTTTAGCTACACAGGGCTTCTCTGTGTAGCCCTGCCTTTCATGGAACTCACTCTGTAGCCCAGGATGACCTTGAACTCAAGAGATTTAGCTGCCTCTGTCTCACAAGGGCTGAGGTTAAATCAAACTACCATACAAAGCAATCCTAACTGGCTTTTGTGGTTGCATGTTGGTACTAACAGACAGTTCTCTCAAGAAACTGTAGTGCATGCTAGGAGACACTATCTTAATATTTGAGCCATTTTTCTATGGTTATGAGAGATCACAGAATGTGTATAACATAAAAGAAAACATATGCCCAAAGAGAAGCCTGGGGAGCCTTAAGACTTAGGGCTACTTCAGAGAAAGACATTCCCAGGCTAAGCTGGAAGTCAAATTCTCCACAGCAATAAAACAACCCATGAGTCTGTTGTCAATGAAACCAGAGAGAAAACTGTTATGAAGAGAAAGAACAGGAACCTGATGACTGTCCCCTGATTTGTCAGCCAGGAGATGACTTGATATTTTTGTGGGTAGACTGATAAAAAAGAAAAAGAAATGGAACTCAGGAAATATCAAGTACCATTTTTTTTCTTAAGAAGAGACAGAATGATCAGTAGAGAAATGATAGATGTATGCATCTATCCTTTGTGCGTATCTAGCCCACATATTCAAAACATCATTTCAATAGATAATCACTCTATAACAACACACACACAATCCTGGGGCACTTTGCTACCATTATTTCTTTCTAGGTACCTGTTATCTTGTTCACCTTAAGCTCAGCAATGTTTCTACTATGACTAGAACGGCTGGAGTTACACAAAGCCATCTAGAGCTAAGGTCAGGGGGTGATGAGGTTGAGAAGATGGGTTGACTACGTCATTGTTAAAGTTTCCCAGGACTTTGAAGTCTGTTAAGTACCACACAAGAAGACTGTCAATCAGATGCCAAAGAATTTGGTAACCTTGAGAATAAGAGAAAAGAACAATACTATGCATCCCATGGTCATGACTTTATCAGTCTTGTGTATTACAAGATGTTTATATCAGAAAAGATGATATTGTTGGGAATTTTTATCGGTGTTCCTGAATTATTGCTTTAGGCACTGAAGACAACAACTGCCATTTAACTGAACTGCAAAACTTTCAAAGTTATGAATTTACCTTTCCCTATAAAGAACGCATCATAGAAAACATGCGTTGTAACTTAGGAGAGCAAGCTGTCTAAGCACCTGTACACATCTGGAAAGCTGCATCCTGCTGTCAGCACAAAGGATTCATATACAGATGTGGCTATGAACATTCCTGTCCCGTTAACCTGACACAAGTACCTTGCCATCCTATGCTGTCCCACGTTCATCAATATATCATCATTGCCTCACCTGGAAATACCTGCTAAGTTGGCAGCTGGATTAAACATTAATTTCCATTTTGTGACTCCACTCATTGATTCAGAACCCTCCAACCAGAACTCCCCAATGCAAAACAGCCATAGACTTTGTTTTGCCAGTATGGAATCAATTTGAAAATAAAATCTGGATTGTCAACATTTCAATTAAAAGGTCTTGGCTGTGCTATCCATGAAGCCATTCCCCCAAAGTCTTTATGGCACTTGGATGAAGCAAACACAAGTTTGCAATGTTCACCTTGCTTATCGGTGTCTCTCAGAGCCAATCCCAGGTCTTAATCATATGATCCACAAGTAAACACAAGGTTGTCAATGGCAGTTTTAGACTATGTCCACACATGGAGCCCACTCACAGGGCAACTCATTCACAGGGCTGTGCATGCTGTTCCTGCTGACATTTGCCATTGTATTCTCCCCAAAACACTGATAACCAAAGGAAGAGAAGCAGCAACTCAACACAACCATGAACATTTAAAGACAGCTGGGTATCAGCCAGTTCTGGGTTCTGGTTCTAGGCTGGCGTATTATGACAAATATAAACTATTGTGTCTTACCACTGCTATTTTACCTATGGTGTTGCATCTGTGTTTGACCAAACTATGCCATGTATCATTGAGGAGCCACCTACTCACTGTGCCAGAAAACATTACACATATATCACACATTCCCTAACAAGGTTTCAAATTGTCATGGCCGCCTTGGGTAGTAATTCCAGTTGGTGAATGACCAGTGCTTTGAAGTATTCTTTGGGGAATCAATTCTTCGGATAATTGTGAATACAGATGTAGCTCTTAGTTCTACCACCAATCTGAGAAAGCTGTCATCTTAAAGCAGCTTTTATTTCTACCTCTGTTTCAGCTCATGTCTTCCCCACACATGATGGAGATCACCTGTACACATAGTGGGGATCACCTGTACACATAGTGGGGATCACCCAATCATACTGTGTGGGATCACCTGTTCATGTCACTTCTTTCTGATTAAATGACAATTCAACTACTCAGAAAATCTATAGCCATTACAAGTTCTTAACCTAACTTGCACTCAAAAGCAGCTGTTTGAGATGGGGACATTGCTCTGTGGGTAAAAGCATGTGTCATGCAAATCTGATCTGATTTTAGAACTGCATAAAAGCTGGATACTATCCCGGGGCCCCTAAGGAGATAGGGATGAAACAGGAGAATCTCCAGCTAGCCTGGCTTATTCTATATTAATCGAGATGGGAAGACAAGTATTCACACTTGATGGTTGTCCTCTGCTTTTCACATGCAAATTCCCATAAACATACAGACTTATATTACATACACACACAAAGACATAGACATACAGACCAAACCTACATACAGAATGATGGTTTCTAGTTGTTTTGTTGTTTTGTTTCATCTTATCTGGAAAGTACAAATATTTAGTACTACTTTGCATAAAAGTATTATGGAGAATTAAATCTGGTTCATAGAACAGATTCTGATATTGAACACAATGTAACTATGACATCACACAATCCATAAAGACTCAAATAACTCAATATTGACCAACTACTTTTTTTCTCCATTGTATGCAAAGGTAAAAACTTCCGTAATGTGGAAAATTGATGTCATCTACCAAGAGCCTTGCAGCAAGCAGCACACACAGGGGTTTTGCCAATTATTTATGTGGTGAATTATCAAAGACAGTGTTTGGGACCATCCATTGCATTTACTTAAAAGGAGTCTAAAGAAATCTCAGTAAATTTCAAAGTATGTTTGTATTTTAGATGGAAGTATCTGTGACTCAAAACTTGAAGGAAAACAAGCTGTGTGGAGGTCAAAGCTGTGGGGCTGGCATGTTGGATTCCTATAAGTAATGAGGACCAGAAAATAAAACAGACAATACTAACAACACACTAACCATGTATTGAAGAACTAAATTATACATCCTGATGGAAAGCTGGCTCTGAGACCGGATGTTCCCACTCCTATAAAGAGATGAGAGAATGTCGCAATGCTACCTGGTGCTGGGGCTTTTGATAGCTGTGAGAGAGAGCACCTAGGGCAGTACTTGGGCCAGATCTCCTGTTGATCCAGTGACTGACAGCAGTGTCCCCCTTAGTATCCGTGGGACAGAAGTCCATCAGAGAGCATGTAGGCAGAGACAGAAAGAATGGCTTGGTGTTTTCTAACAACTGAAAGCCTAAAAGTAACCCTTTCCAACACACATGGAAACCCCAACATTAAGAAACAAGGGGCTGGAAAGATGGCTCAGCAGTTAAGAGTGCTAACTGCTCTTCCAGAGAGGTCCTGAGTTCAATTCCCAGCAACTACGTGGTGGCTCACAACCATCTCTCATGGGATCTGATGCTTTCTTCTGGTGTTTCTGAAGACAGCTACAGTATACTCATTTAAATAAAATAAACAAAAATATTTTTAAAAGAATGTCAAACAACAAAAACCACTAAGAATTGCATTCACTGGATAAAATTCAAGGAAATATCTTACTAATCCTTAAATAGGGCACCCTTCCTTTCTATAAATGTTTTTTACTTTGTATAATTATAAATTTTTAATGACTTTCTAGATGACCATTCTAAAGATGTTCATAATATAAAACAATAGCTCCAAGATACCTGAGTAACAAACAGAAACTGTGTTGTTGATATCTGTGCCCAGCACCCTTGCCTGCTAGTTTCATATACTGTGTGAGCTTTGTGTGAATCTGTAAAGGTATTTAAGTCATGTAATATGGTGTCCACACTGATCAAGGGTAAGTAAAGACACAGATAACATTTTGTTTCTTTCTACCACTACACAATGACCACCATGTTTCCAATGTCTTACATTTATTGGTACTTACCCATGACTAATACTATGTAGCTCACTTTAGGTTTATATATTCAGAATAACATACACATTTTTTTTTCAGCCAGTGGGAAGAATTGCAAAGAAACCAGCTCTCTAGTTTCCTTTCAGAAGTTGATACATCTTCTTGATTGTCCACATTATTTCTTAAGTAGAAAACTGCTTAACAACCTCTTTTAGACAAAATTAGTTTTGATAAATTATAGCCTTCGGGGTTAAAGTCAGATTTTTATGGACTTGGCCTTTAATGCTGTAAGACTTTCATGAGTCCACATAATCAAGGGCAAAGCTTATAGTACAAAGCTGCCGTTGACCTACCATAGGAAGACAGTGTCTACAGAAATATATCAGAAAGAAGTGTGAATTGACAGATGGGGTTGGGAAGAGGCAGGAGCATGGCTGAGGGAAGTAAGGACAGGAAGGATGAGGGTTTGGAGCAGTCGCCTTGCCATCTACAAAGTCAGAGGACAGTGGAAATGTCTGGTGTCAGAAGGGAACACTCAGAAAACTGGGACTCCGTAATATTATTTTGAACATATCTACGATTTAATTTGCTTATGAAATTCAATAGCCTTGTCCAGGGAAAATATACCCTTTAATAAGCAGGCACAACTAGGCTGGGCAGTTTTTCCTGAGGTATGGCAGCTGCATTTGTAATCAGAAGTAAATTAAGGAGGGAGTCATATTGAAACAGAATGAGACATCCCTATCAGATGAGCCGTTTCAGACCCAACCAGTGGATAAAAATAGTAAGATGGAACCTACAATGTTTACAATCACTTCATCTTTCACATTCGAACCTTTAAGACTACAGACTGAATACTGGGAACATATTCTCAATTTTATAGGAAATAAACTCTATTATAGAAGAAATAAGTGTGGAAGGCAGTGCTGTGTTTTCCAAGTAAGAAAACCTTGAATGTTAAGCTTGGGTCAATGTCTATGGTACTTTCACCCAGAACTTTTCATTCTGCAGTTTCAAAGTTATGAACTACATCTCCACCATGAAGGCATGGATAAAGCCCAAGAACTGATTTTCTCCTAGGCAAATTATAAAAAACTGTTCCCACGGAAAACTAGGGGATGTGAGAACTGTTGGGAGCAGCTTAGTATCTTTGGAAATGAACATGTTGCCCTCAGCCCTAGAGGGTGACAAAGCAAAGAAGAAAGGAGATAGCACGAGCCAAGAATCATGGCATCAGGGTTCTAACGTGATTCTGAACTTTGTCACTTTGTCGTTGCTGTTTCTGCTGCCTTGTTCCTTTGGGTTTCTGTCTGGGACACAGATCACGCATGTGTAGACATTTAGCTATGTGTTCTGGCTTATCTGATCTCACAAGCATTTATCGTACGGGAGAAGATCACGGCCTGTGGTCTTGCTTTTGCTTTTGTGTTTTGTTCTGGAAACAGGAACAAAACACTGGCTAAATATTCAAATCATGCAGTTTGGTATTGGTTATGTTTAAGTAGTACTGAGTCATTTGTATTTTCCAGGAATCCTCACATACTTCATGGATTGAAGAAAAGAATTTGACTTTCTCAGTTCCTTTATTATAAAAATTCAGGGTTTGTACCAAACTGCCATCTCCCTTAATCGTAATGTTTCATATGACAAACAAGTTATTACAATTACATTAAAATTAGATTTACATAAAAATTACATTAAAAATGACAATGCCAGATGACATCCCAAAGTGGATGAGGGGAAATCTCATAAGACCTATGCCTACATGAGGAGCTATAAGCTTCTAAGAGAGGGAATCATTCTTCTCTAGGAATGAACCCTCCCCACCCCAGTAGGCTAACCAATCCCAGGTTGTCATCCCTAAACACACATATAAGGCATACTAAAAGGGTTTAGCAAGTTATATATGTGTGAATGTACATGCATGTGTGCAAACCTGTGTGTGTGTGTGTGTAATGCAATAATAATTAAATAACTCATAAAGTTGAGAGAAACTGGAAGGAGACGGGGGAGTTGAGGAATTTGGAGAGAAAATTCTCAAGAATGTTCAAAAAAATAAAGATAGCCCTCATACAAAATGTGTTCACATGATCCTAATATGTGCCCCACAGCACAGGAGCAGAAAGCCATTGCTAAAATAAATACTGTCTGTGCATTCGAGGCTTCTTTGTATGTAGTAGGCCAAATACACCATTAGGTATTGGGGATAGTTGATTTTAAATAGGTCTTTAAGTTTTTAAGAAGGCTGACAAGGAAAGCAGCAATAATAGTGTATAGGGTGAGAAGTACTCTGGAAGAAGTACACTAAAGATACTCTGAGGGCTCCGTAGAAGAGCACCCACAATCCTTATGCTGACCACAGCAGAGTCCTGCAAGCCATGCTTTATGGTAATGTAAAGATCTCTTTAAACGTTTCTACAACTTAAAAAAAAATGACTGAAGAGATGGCTTAGAAGTCAAGAGCACTGGTTGCAATCCAGAAGATCCAGGTTCAATTCCCTGCACTCACACTGAAACACACCCATCTCTAACTCCAGTTCCAGGGAACCCACTGCCATTTTCCAGCCTACATGGATACCACCTGTAAATTGCGCTCAGACACACACGCAGGCAAAACACCCATACACACAAAATAATAGAATAATGTTTTGAAGTTTCTACGGAAATTTTTAGGCAAAGAACAAAGAGCTAACCAAAAACTAAAGTATCCTAGAAGAGTGCCCATTGTGTGTGTATGTGTATTGTTTGGTGTAGTCTTCCATCTTCCTGAACATTGCCATAGAGACTGTATAAAAGAGTCATATAAGGCGTACATGTTACAAGAATGTTGAGTCCTTGCCTCGGCTTGCTGTGGGCTGACCAAATAACTGTCAGGTTTGAGAATCAAAACTATAAGTGATTACAGCCTGGAGTATTTACAATTCTATGAAGAGGAAGATTGTCCTTAGTCTTTATAAAAACAGTGTGCCTGGGATAAAAACCCTATGATAGATAACAGATGATTCCATGTTAAAAGAAACCTACAAAACCAGAAAAGAAATTATGTCATTTGCAGGAGAATGGATGGGAGTGGATGGAAGAGCATCACGCTGAGGGAAATAGACTCACGAAGACAAAGAAGTACAAAGCTATTCTTACACACCATCCTCCACCACATTGGACAGACCCCAGGGCCGTGTCTTTATCTCTGCCCACACTGGAGTGCCACTTTCTGCCAGTGGATTCTTAGCACATGGTTACTTCATGATTGGGTTTTACACTTTAAGATATATATATATATCATTATTATATTATTATATTATTATTATATATAATATATTATACTATTATTATATATAATTATTTATATATATATAATTAGATTCAAATTTATTTATCTCAGTTTTTTTTAATTTGTCTCCATTTTAAATAATTTGATATTTTTCTTGCAATGTCTCTTATAAGCCACAGGAACTACTACTTCAAACTCATCAAAATCATCTTATGACTAGTTGACAGGCAATAAGCTCACAGGATACACAGATACATGGCTTCAGTTAGGTGAGCAATCTACAGATGGACTTCAGTTTTTCTGTGGATTTATACTCTTCATAGCTTTTTGAGAGCTATTCCCCATCATTAGTCTGGAGAGCGATTCTGAGCTATAAAGTACCATAAGCAAAACTGAATAGAACTTTGGGTGGAGGAGAGAAACATCTAATTTAATTTGAAAAGGCAAACCTGTGTGATTTGTATCTAGCATGTATGTCCAATATTTATATAATGTGCTAAAACATTCACATTTTGAGATAGCATAGACACCTCATAACAATCATTTGCTGCACATTTATAAAGCAAATTGAATTGACATTGCAAACTAAGCAATCTGGGAACTCCAAGAAAACAGAAACACTTGAATCTACTGCACTTACCAGAAAACTCCATCTCCGGTGTTTGGTTTACCAGCATAAAATGGAACGAATGTCTCCTCACTGGCTAGACTATGAAAGGTTATTTTGAAAGCAAAAAACTGGGCTAAGATCACATCAAAGCTACCTATGCCAAATGTGCTAGCAGCACACCCTGGGAAAAATCCTTAACAAAATGCAAAATTTACCTAAAACAAGTTTTTCGTATGCAAGTGGTGGGGTTCCAACAGGTTAAATGAAATGTTAACAGGCCTTCAGCAATGTCTTATTTCAGGGGTTTGGTTTTGTTGCCGGGGTCTCAAGAATGTGAGTCAAATGCTCTACCACTGAGCTACAGTTGTGGACACCCTAGGAAGTTGCGATGGATCAGGTCGAACATCTCATCCTGTGATGTGGAAGAGAGAAAGGCAGTATCTCATGGTGGGAAGATTGAGAAAGTACCATAGTAATACCGAGTTGGTGGAACGGTAGTGTGAGTTGGTGGAATGCTAGCCTAGCATGCAAGAGTCCTGGTTGGATCTTCAGTACTACATAAAGCCGGCGTGGTGGTTCTTCTAATCTCACCAAGGTGGGGTGAAGGTAAGAGGATCAAAATCTCAAGGCCATCCTTGCCTTCGTATGACCTTGTTTAAAATGTAACAGAAAAGGATCATAGGAAGATGAGTCTGGGAAAAAGAGAGACTGGCTTTGGGGTAACTTGGCTACTGGATAAAACGACATAGTTTTGAGCCAAATGCAAAGTATGAACCAGATTCTGACTTTTTAATGAGATTCACAGGTTATTTATAGTCATATTAAAGTATGGAATGACTGGCCTGTGAAATTGATAGTGCAGATGGGAGTTAATAAAAACTATAATTGGGCCCTGACAGAGGGGGAAGATTAATTAAAGAAGAGAAGCCAACAAGAGACGGAAATCTACTTAGAGATTCAGGCCCAAAGGCTCTCCCTGCAGTATCTCCATTTGACCAGGCCCGGCTCACTCTCACAGGTGACTTTCTGTCACACCTGTGGGATTCATCCCATACCCTTTCAGGTAGAATTCAGTGCATTGTTCAAAAGGGAATAGATGTTCACCTTGCATGTCACTCCCACTGCCCCTCCACAGAACTGAAAGGAAGTTCTTTCCTTTGAATCTAGTAGGGGAAATCAGAACAAAACAGATTAAAGCATATTCCAATAACCTTCTAGCTGCATTTTCTACACTTGTGAAGCAGAAATGTGGAGATGAAACTGAAGGGGTAACCATGAGATTCAAACTGAAAAAGCAAGTCTGGACAATTGAGGGTTAGTATAAATTTGGTAAAATTTGGCAAGAGTCCCTGGACCCTTCATTAGCTCCCTTCTGGACACAATAGCTGTCAGAGTGTGACAAGCTAGGCACCCTTCCTTGGATACCTGGAGCATGGTGTGTCATATTCTCCAAACTGGAGGAAGTGGCTGAGGTAGTGGAGGGCTGTGATGCGTTTCTCTGCTGGTGAAATACATGGTTGTCCGCTGAGTTGAGCTCAGAAGTTAGTAGCTGCACAGCTGCCTCTTGAATTACACTCCTCAGGTGACAGAGGAGGAAGTGCACTGGAATCTTTAGTACAGTGGTTTCGTGCACATAACATTATTGTAGAACTTGGGTGTGTCCGCATTAGCCCAGAATGAGGCCGAATGATATACTTACTCAGTAGCCATACAGCTAGAAGTCAGTTTTCTGTTGGCCGAATGGTAGAGGATGCAATTTTAAAGCTGGATGTTCTCGGTTTCCTCTCAGCAGCAATGTCTAAACACAATTAATCAGTTGCCTCTCACAGTAAGTCACACTAATTAGCCCCATAATAATTGCCACGTGTGGAGTGACGTTACCGCATTCTAAGTACTCTGTGGTGTTGCTAGGTCTTCAACACATTATCACGGATCTCTATGTAATTAAAATCCTTTTCAATGGACTGAGGGGAAAATACTGTAGGTTGTTTCATCAGGAATCAATAAGTAACTTACACTCACTGGCATTAAGAAAAGCATCTTTTATGTGGTTAAAAGTATGCACCCCAAGTGCCAGTACTGGGACCTGAAATGTGCCCTTTGCTCTAGTAATGAGGTCATAGCTTTTTTCTCCCAAAGGAAATTAATTTCAATTTGTTCTAATTTTTATTAATTTCCCACAATCAGGTAAATAGAGTCTACTTGCTCTGACAAATGGCTGAAAAGGAAGTGTTAACTTCCAGAAGACCACGGTATCCTCTCGTGCAGACTTTGAGCTAACTCTTTCATTTTTGACATTGGTTTTTATGCTTCTCGATTTGAGCATGAGTGTCTTCCTGGGAGATTATTCCAATCATCAGTGATCTTCAAAAATTATTTTAAACTACTTTTTTAGATTTAAAAAGCATTTTTCTGTGTATGAGTGTTTCGTCTGCATTGTGTGCACATACATGTACCATATGTGTTCCAGTTTAGAAGATGAAGCAGATGTAGGGACAGAAGAAGCCAGTTGCCCTGCATAGAGGCACATGGAAGGAAGAGACAGAAATGGTGGCAGAAGTCACAGGTGTGGGTGCAGCATAAACAGGCTTTCCTCTCTGGCTGCCCTCCTCATACGGATTTTAATCCTTCTGATTTTGTATGGATCCTGTTTTCTTTTTCTTTGAAGCACGGTCTTCCTCATACTGTGTGAGCTGGCACATTCCTTCTTTCTCCTGAGATGTCCTCTGAATCTCTGTCTTCCTCTGTTGCTCTTGTGGTTGTTTTGATGTGTCACGGGTTTTTCTCTAAGGAAACTGTCTCTTCCTGGATATTTTTAATGGGGTTTGAGAACTTTCCTCCAATTCTGATGTCTGCATCATGAAAATTTTTTTATTTCCTTACCAAAAACAAACAAATAAACAAGCAAGCAACACATCAGGATAGGATCATTACTGAGGACTAGTGATACAGAAGGATTTCCTATAAGGACTTCCTAAGATTTTTGAGTTTGTTTATTGAAGATACTGATCTTCACTGTTTCGATCAGAAGTGTGGATCACAGGAAAACAACCTTGCATGTTAAGTTATATTTTCTTAAATATTTTTAGAAGAAAAAAAAAACCATTGAAAACCTTTGAGGGAAGAGAAGCAAGACGTTTAGTTGTTCATATTGTGATTACAGCAGGCATAATAGATGCCTGTTGTCTTCACATTTGTCTTGCATTTACTATGCAGTGATACTGGCTGAACAGAGAAGAAAATGATAACAATACTTGCTTCAAAGTCCTGTGTGGTGGCTCCTGCCTGGAACCTCAGCAGGTGGAAACCCAAAGCAGGAGAATTGTCACAATTCTATGCCAGCCTAGACTACACTGTGCTCCCCAGGACTGCTTGGGCTACAAAGCAAGACCCTGTCTCAAAAAACTCATAAACCAAGAAGTGAAAGCAAACCAAAAGAAACAATATTTACTTTGTGGGTCAGTGGCAAGGAGTGGAGTGGGGAGTTTGATAATGGAACCCGGAGCCCAGATGAAAATGAAGGTAGTATTGTCTATTTAATGTCTTTGTGTTTGAAATGTGTTGTCTTAGTTATGGTTACTGTTGCTGTGATAAAACACCATGGCCAAAAGCAGTGTGGGGCGGGAACAGTTTCCTTCACTCAAATTTCCATACAATATTTCATCATTGCAAGCGAGGTGGGCAGGAACTCAAGCAGGACAGGAACCTGGAGGCAGGAGCTGACCTAGAAGCCATGGAGGAATGCTGCTTACTGGCTAGTTATTCATGGCTTGCTCAACCTGCTTTCTTATAAGACCACCACCAGCACAGAGATGGCACCACCTTCAGTAGGCTGGGCCCTCCCTGATCTTATGGAGGTGTTTTTTTAGTTGAGGTTCCCTCCTCTCAGATAACTTTAACTTGTGTCAGGTTGGCATAAAACTATCCAGCACACATGTGTGTTAACTATTTTAAAAATTAAACAATGAATTGATAAATACTAAACAACAACAAAAATCACAACACACAGGAGAAAGTATGATCAAGAAAGATTTCAACTTGGTCATACATCTGAGAATCAACAGCCCCTTCAGTTGAGGTCAAGTCTTCATGGAGGAACGTGTCTTTGCCCTTCTCACTGCTTCACTCTGCAGCTCTGCAACATGGCTCCTGTTCTCTTTTGATCTCTGTTACTGTGATGAAATATGTAAAAGCAACAGAGGGCAATAAGGAGTTTTATACGATTTATCCTCTCATGCCAGGGCAGAAACTTGAAGCAGAAATCATAGAGGATGCTGCTTTTCAGACTTACTCATAGCCTTATGTTTAGCTAACTGTGTTATATAGCCTAGGATGATCTGCCTAGGGAATGGTACTGCCCATAGTGGGCTCCTCTTATGTCAATTAGCAATCAAGAGAATCCCCTATAAATATATCCACAAGCCAATCTGAAATGAACAATCCCTGAGTAGAGACTCCTTTCAAAGATTATGCTGGGTTGTGTCAACGTCACAATTAAAACTGACCAAGAGAGTTCCCAATTTGGTAAAGTAGATGTTGGATCTCAGAGTGTGTCACTAGTGAGTTTAGGCTCAGATGCAGTCATCACAGGGTTAAGAGGAGAGATGAAGACTCTGCCCTTCAAGAAATAGTATGGAGAAAGCCCTTTTAAGTCTTTGTTTTGCTAGAGGAAGATTATTCTAATTCTAAATAATTTGCTTTGTGGTACTACTAGGTGAAATCTACTCACTGGGAATTATGAAGAAAAGACCCTGCTTGGAATCCTTTGTGAAAGGCCATGATGAACACAAGTTAACCATGCACTAACATGATTCATAATGGCCCGAATTTGATAGAACATAGAACCAGTTAATGATAAAGACACCCAGAGAGACTTTAACTTTCTTTTCTTAGAAAAAAAATTTCAAAAAAAAAATTAAATGAAAAAAAAATTCAAATTTCTCCTTTTCAGTGTTTTTCCCTTTGAGGAGGGCAAGGGAAGCTTGCTTTCTTTTGTTTCCTTTCTATGAAATGTGCATCCAGCCTGGTCACCTCCTTCCACTGAAAGTCTTATCTTAGGGATCGTTCTTGGTTTTAACATTTAGGTTCGGACACAGTCTTTTTATTGCAGTTGTAAGCGGACTTACCAAGTTGAACAGCCACATTCTTCCAGAAGGACAGCAGTCTCGTCATCACCAAGCTCAAAACGAAGAGCAATAGCTGACGTGCACTCTCCTATCTCCAGCGCGCATTACTGGCTCCTGATAAAAGGCGAACAGTAACGATAAGCCTTGAAATACGCTTGTGGAAGACAGCAGAGGTCAAATCGTGGAGCCATTTTGGAAACAGATCCAAAGGATAAAGTCTTGACCTTTCATTTCCTGTCTCTGGGTTTCTTTGAAGTGGGAGTTAACCGGGACTTGAAACAGCTCCAGACACTGAGCCAGACCCAAGTTGTTTTTGGCCTGATGATCTGGCCCCCCAGTGATGGCTCCCACACACGACTGAGTGTCTTTGATGACTCTCTTCCTTCACAGAGACAGGCCTCCAGACCGTTGTGCGCTTCCTGCCTCGCACTGCAAACTTCTAGAAGATGAGCTGGATTTCACACATAAAATCAAATGAGTTGTCCGCTACTTCTGGAGAGCTTTTGCACACAGTCCCCTCCCTCCCTCTCTCCTTTCTTCCTTCCCTCTCTTCTGATTTTTTTTTTTTCTTTTTTCTTTTTTTTTTTTTTTTTTTTTTTGCCATGGAGCTGTGCTAATTAACAGCCTGCCATTAAAGGAAAACAGAGAGCACATCTCCTGGGTGGCGGGAGACAGAGGAGCTTGCTGAGAACGCGAAGGGAAAAGCAACAAAGCTGGTTTCCATTTTTATTGAGGGAAAGAGAAGGGGGGGGGGAGTTTTGTTTGTAAAAACCTAAGGAATTTGGTAAAATAGCTTTAACATGGAGACTAAAACCTACTTCTGTACATTTTTGCAGAGGACTGAGGTCAGGGTGGGACACAGTGCTGATTTGAAGGGAATCCTGAAACTGGCATCCCCCAGCCCCACCCAAATTTTTTTTTTTTTTTTTTTTTTTTTTTTTTTTGCCACAAACACTAGCCTCTAAAACTTCTAATTACCTCCTGCTTGGAAGAGATTAATCCTCCCAAAGTAAACATGATTCTTATAGAGAACTCGCGTTCTTTAAGTTATTCTAAATCAGGGTCGAAGTGATTACCTCCCAGAGAACTCAATTATTCCCTTTTGAAATCAGTTTTATTGCTCTTCTGGTGTTATTAAAGAGTGAATTTTTAATACAAAAAAAAAGCCAATAAACATGAAGCTCGGATATTGAAGTTATATTTCTAGCATGCATACCAGGAGATCCATCTTTTTGGATCAGTCAGGAGTGTACTATTTTAAAAATATGGGGTTTTGTTTTGTTTTTATGGTCATGCTTACTTTCTGTAGCTTCTCTCTCTCTCTCTCTCTCTCTCTCTCTCTCTCTTTCTGCCTCTCTCTCTCTCTTCATATGCATTCTTTATTCTACTTAATATCAGGCAGGAAAACAATACATTTTTATAAGTGAGGACATTGCCAAGATACAATTCTGATGTGTTCAGATATAAAGTCTGTGTTTGTATAGACGTTCCCCAAACGATACACTCCCATTTCTTTGACTGTTGAGACTAAATATTTAAAGGACTCGTCTCTCAAATGGAGCATTAGATTGAAGATGGCAGGTGGTTATGCAATGTTTTAACAAATTGGTATGTTTAGGCTTTGAGTACGTGCTGACTTTATAATCATCTGAGATATTTATACTACTTACCTATTGAGGAGATAGGGCCCGGAAGTCAAAGGTCATATCTTACATACTTTTCTCTTAGAAAAGTCAATATGATGCCAAATAGCAAAATTTACATAGATACAGTATAAGAGGGAACCATATCCAAGGCGATCCCACTCTTCCTCCCGTTTAATTCATTGGAATCTAGAATAAGACACCTATCGCATGGTTTGACAGGATAACATATATGAATGGCTTCTGGAACTTGCAACTGTATGAATGAGTTTGTTTACCCCTGGGATGGTAAGTGCCAATCCACTGGGTGAAGATTTGGAGAAGAGTCAGTCTCTCCGTCATTTGTGTTAGGGAGTCAGGCCTTTCAGATCTGAGTTGCTGAAGTCCATGGTGTTCTTCCTACTTGAGCTGCTGTTTCTATCTCTGCAGACTGTTGGCAGGGGGTACAGTTTCCACACAAATGAAGTGGTTAGGCTCTGTGTGCTGCTTTAACTGGCAAATCCTGTGTGCCTATCGGAGTGCAGTTCAAAGCCATTTCTTTCTTTAATCTTATTCCACACATGTCCTATTCATACACAGTAGTTTGATTATTTCAACGTCAGTTCTAAGATTCACAATTAAAATACTAGTTACTAGCTGCCTATCAGAGATTCGGGCAGCATGTGTAATGTCATCAGCCAGATGTATGGACTCAGTACTCAGTAGAACCTGTCCCTCATTCTCAAAGCACATGAATCCAACCCCCTACTGCAAGGTTTATAGGACACAGGAGTATGTGCTTTGCCCTGTGATTAGCAGACTCACAGTCTAATAAAGATGCAGGCAGCTGCATAATGAGAAATCAGCACCGTTGACCAGAACGAACTGCAGTAGTACAGGCTCTAGGAGCTGGGCAAGCTACACTGATGGGGCTGTCAGACTTTTTCTGAAAGAGAAGATGCCTAAAGAAGATGCCCTATTTGTCAGGGTGGGAAAAAGTCTTGATGAGAAGGGGAAGCTTCAACTGGGGCAGAGAGAAGGAGGCATGTGAGCAGAGGCACTGTGCCCAGCTCGGGACTCAGAGATTGTGCAGCTCCCATGACCACATGTCTGGGGAGTGGGAAGGGTGTGTTTCTTTCACCTGTTCTGAAATAAAAATGGAAATATACTGACTTTAAGAGCAAGGCATAGGGTGGTTTGGAACCTGTTAGAAAAAAAATATAAAAAGAGGTTGATTATTGGAGAGGTGAAACAAATATATAGGGATATACTTCTGGGCTCTGTTAATCTCTACACTGAATTAATAATTATTTACCAAGTAACCAACATGTACTAGACCAATGGTTCTCAATCTGTGGGTCATGACCCCTTTGGGTCAGTTGACCCTTTCACACGGATCACCTAAGACCATTGGAAAACACGGATATTTGCATTATGATCATAACAGTAGCAAAATTAGTTATGATATAGCAACAAAACCTAATTTTATGGTTGGGGTCACCACAACATGAGGAACTGTGTTAATGGTTCATAGCATTAGGAGGGTTGAGAACCACTGGCCTAAACTGAAGTTTGAATGTTGTTGCAGCCTGAGTCCTCTCCTGTAAGAATATTCATCTTATTGAGAATATGTTCAGTATTCTCTGGTGCACATTTAAATTAAACTAATAAACATATAAGACACAACTTGAAGAAGTAATTTATGTCCCAAAGAAGATCTGGCATCAATATGCACCCTTGTAGGCTCGTTCTAATCAGATACTAACTAGCTGAAGGTATTACCTGCTTCTGACCGCTGGCTTTCTGATTTCAACATAAAAGGATTCTTTCTAGCAACGTATCAGGACCTAGACAGTGCCACTGTCATAGCAAGAGACAAACATGGAAAAGCCATTGTGCTGCACAAGAGCAGGACCAACTGGAAGCTAAGGAATAATAGAAAGACCGAACCATTCTATTATTAATTCATACAAGTTAATCTATGTTTATTAATACCACACTATCCTATAAACCTTAATATCAACATATGCATTTTATGTCATAGTACACAAGTGCCACCGTTCATCTACCCTGGGAATGTCGTCTGACTTTCAGTTTAGCAAGGCAGATAGAATTTAATTATCCATTCATATGAAGACACAACTAAATAATAATGAACCAAATAATAGTCCCAAAGAGAAGATCAGGGCAGGAGAGTGTCTTTCTCTTGATCAGCCCCCAAGATCCAAATGGTGTTTGAATTATGTACATGTTATTAAATTAAAAACAAAGTAAAAAAAATAGAAGAATATGACCAGCTATGTTACTGTCTTTGTTCCTGTATTTCTTCTTGTAGCTGACAATAAGATGTGGTGGATTCCTTCCATAAGCTGATAGGACATGGTAGATTGTATGGATAGACCAAAAGAAGACTGTTTTCCTCACAGTTAAGTGAGTAAGATATAATTGCTAATATTTAGTATCAGTTGGATTTAATCATTGATAATGGAATATAGTCACTAAATACCAAGTTATTAAAATTAATTTACTTATATTAGTACATAAGCATACATATATATGCATGCATCCATACATATTTAATGTGACTGTGTATTGCTGGGACATGAGTGTAGGTGCTATCTCTAATATTTTGCATAACCCTTGAACTGTTTCTGGGAGGAGCATCATTCAGAAACTGTGCCCTAGAGGTGAAACTGTTTCAGAAATATCAATAATGTGAGGCTCAATAATTCATCCACTGATTTATCATTTAAAGATGTTATATATAATATATACAGTGCACAACCTTACACTTATAGCTTGGTCGGTTTTAGTAGTTATGTAGCCCAGGAAACGACCATTAGAGAAGAGTACATTGTATTTCCCATCTCCTAAAAAGCTTCCGTTTGGCTTCCTGTCCGTTTATGCTATCAGTATGACTACATCCTGAGTTTTAGCAACATAGATAAATTTGGCCTGTTCTCAGATGGAGTGAAATTGGAATAGTCATTTGTATTATGTTCTACCTGGCTTTTAAATATTTTTCAAATCCATCCCTGTGGGGCAAGTAGCCACAGCTATCTTAATTCCCCCTTTAGTCATTGAGCTGTAGAGCGCACACAGTTTACTTATCCTGTGTCCTGTTGACTGGAGCGCTCCCAGCTTGTAGCTCTTCTGAATGGAGATGCTGTGTGCATTCTTTGATTGGCCTGGGTAGATTTCTCAGTGTGGGATATTGAGCCAGGATACGTAGATATTTAACTTTAGAGGGAAATGTTCAATAGATACCTAGATGGTCTAGACTTTCAGAAGAACCAACACTGCCTTTACTGTCGTTGGTTTCATTCAGCTTAGGTTTCTACTACCAAAAATGCAGTAGCTGACCGACCCGAATGGAGGATACTTGCTGCTGGAGCCCACAAGTACAAGATTGGGTTTCCCTTACCGGAGTACTTGGTGCAGGCTCTTTGCCTACCTTGTGGATGGCTGAGAGGGCGTTAGCTCTAGTCTCTTCCCTTCTTTTTAAGGGACACTAATCCCACCATGGGGAATTCACCCTCATGACATGGTCCAAGCCTAATTACCCCTCTAAGGACAGACATCTAAATGCTTTCACATGGGATCTTGGTATAGAAATACCGAGGGAGCCACTCAGTGGCCATCAGGGCTGATTTCAGCAGTTTTGAGAGACATGGCATGAAGACAGAGACTTTAATTAGTGTTTTCCCAGTGACAATGATGATAGGCCCCTCTTAATATGTTCACTGGCTTTTTAAAAATTATTTTTGTGGATTTTCATCACTTTTTTAAAAGTTTAAATTTCTATTTATTTATGTGTCTGTGTGAGAGTGTGTGTGTGTGTGTGTGTGTGTGTGTGTGTGTTAGGTTGTAAGGGAATGTGGCAGTCAAAAGACAACTTGTAGGAGTTGGTCCTCTCCTTCTACCATTTGGGTTCTGGGAATTGAACTCAGATCATCAGGCTTGGCAGTAAATGCCTTTTGTCTGCCAAGCCATTGTCTCGGTTAGGGTTTTATCACTGTGAAGAGACACCATAACCAAGGCAGCTCTTATAAAAGAAAACATTTCATTGGGTCTGGATTACAGTTCAGAAATTTAGTCCATTATCATCAGGATAAGAAGCATGGCAGCATCCAGGCAGAGAGGGTGCTGGAGAAGGAGCTGAGAGTTCTAGATCTTGATCCAAAGGCAGCAGAAGGGGACTGTGTGTCACATTGGGCATAGCTTGAGCATAGACAACCTCAAAGCCTGCCTTAACAGTGAGCCACTTCCTCCAACAAGGCCAAACCTATGCCAGCAAGGCCATATGTCCTGATTGTGCCCCTTCTTATGGGCCAAGCATTCAAACGCATGAGTCTATGGAGGACATTCCTATTCAAACCACCACAGCCCTCTTGCTGGATCCTCATTACTTTAAAAAAAAATTGATTTGTGTGTGTTTACCGGCATGTATGCATACAAACTACACTTATGCAGGGTCCATTGAGGCCAGAAGAGGATATAAAAATCCCCTGGAACTAGAGTTGCAGGCAGTTGTGAGCTGCTGGGGTCCTCTGCTAGAAGAGCAAGTGCTCTTAGCCCCTAAGCCAGTTCCCCAGCTCCTCTGTGGTGGTTTGAATAAAAATGTCCATATAGGCCCATAGAAAACGTCACTGTTAGTGTCACTGGGGACAGACTTTGAGGTTTCAGAAGCTCAGGCCAGGTCTAGTGGCTCACTGTCTTTTCCTGCTGCCTGCAGATCCAGAGGTAGAACTCTCAGCTACCTCTCCAGCACCATGTCTGCCTGCATGCTGCCATGGTTCCTGCCGTGATGTTAATAGATTAGACCTCTGAACTGTAAGCCAGCCCTGATGAAATGCTTTGTTTATAAGTGATGCCGCGGTCATGGTGTCTCTTCACAGCAACATAACTCAAACTAAGACACCTTCCCATCATTACTTTTAAAATTTGATGTATTTTATCACTGCGTCACAAGGACAGTAAACATACATCACATATAGGAGGAGAAGGAGGGGCAAGGGGAATTGGAGGGGGGAGGGGGAGGGGGAGGAGGAGAAGGAGAAGAAGGAGAAGAAGAAGGAGGAGGAGGAGGAGGAGGAGGAGGAGGAGGAGGAGGAGGAGGAGGGAATTGGTTATCTACTGAACTACTTGGGTATTTTGAATAAAAAGCAAGACACTGTGTAGGTTGGTTATGTGCTCTACCAAGTCCTTTTCCTGCCCCTATGCTCAACTATACTGCCTTAGTGTGATAACTGTTCTTGGTTGTCAACTTGACTACATCTGGAATTAACTAAAATGCAAACAGCTGGGTACACTTATGAGCGATTTTTCCTAATTGGATCATTCGTTTAAGGTGAGAAGACCCATCATAAATGAGGATCTTTTGAGGTGGGAGCTCACCTGAAATCTGGGCCACAGCTTCTGTTGGCAGCCTCAAAGATCATGGAAGAAGGAAGCTTTGCTCTCTCTGCCTGCTTGCCCACACGCTCACTGTCAGGTTTATTCCTTCACTGGTCTTAGAGCTTTTTTCTTCAGGATTCTGGCTTACAGTGAAGACTGGTTGATACATCTTGCCTTGAGGACTGACAACCATCAATGACTATCCGATGTCAGGAGACAGCCATTGTTAGAATAGATGGACCCTAACCTGTAAGCCACTCTAATAGGCCCCCACCCCCCACCCCGTGTGTGTGTGTGTGTGTGTATGTGTGTGTGTCTCAGTCTCTCTGTCTCTGTCATCTCTCTCTCCACACGCATGTGTGTGCACATGCACACACACACACTTCCTCAAGTAAAATGCTACGCATGTCTTTCAGTGTGCTCCTTCTGAAGATGACCTTGGCTAACTCTGATTCTGTACATCCATATCCATCTTAGAATAGCTTTATAAATTTTACAGGGAACTGGTGAACCTATTGGAATTCCATTAAATCTATAAACGAACATTTGACACAATGTCCCCCACGTCACCTTTGAGTGTCATATCAGTTGTCCATTTTTCCATAGCTACTCCTAACCGTTCAAGAACATTTAATTTTTTTAAGTTTGGGCACCTAGTAAGTGTTACAATTTCACGTGCTGCCCTTTCTTTTGGTATCTATTGTAATGATCATCTCTCATTTGTTTTATTTTTAATTCTTCTCTCATTACACTATATCCCAGCCACAGTCTTCCCTCCTTCCACTCCTCCCAGTTCGCCCAGCCCACCTCCCCTCTCCTCAGATCCCCTGCTCCTGCGTTTCCCTTCCGAAAGGGCAGGGCTACCAGTGATATCAACTGAACACGGCAGAATGAGTTACAAGAAGCTATTAGTGTGCCTGCAGCACACAGATCCCTTCCCCAACATTAAACATGTTGCCATTCACCCTCTGTTTTCTAAAATGTTGGGTTTTTTTCCCCTTCTGCTTCTGTGTTTATGAGGCATATTCACCAGCAATTTTCATCTCTTATAGTATTTTTATCAGTATTTTGTAATTACCCTGGCCTCAAAAGGTGAATTCAAAATGTTTTTCCTCTCCTACTTGGTAAAAGAAAGTATGCAAGATTGGCATTATACGTTCTTTAACTACAGTAGAATCTGTTAGTGACGCTTCTGAACCTGTAAGTTTCTCGTAGAAAAAAAAACACCTTATAGCAAATTGAGATTTTAAAAAAATAAAAATAGGTCAATTTGGATTTTTAACTTAGTTTTTGCATCTGTTTTGGTTATGTTGTAGTTTGGGGCAATTTTTAGGCCTAGATTGTTGAGTTGGTTGCCGTGATGTTTTTACGTGATCTAGCCATCCTCTTTGTGGGCCCAGCACTGCTGAGCTTGCTTCGGTCCCAGTGTGGGCTTGTGGGTTCTCCTTGATCAGACTTTACATGGGTTTTAGATTTCATTAACGTTTCTACAAAAGCAAGTTTGAGCTTTGTTGGCTTTGTCTGTTTTCCATTTCACTGACGCCCGCTACTTTGCTTCCTCTCTTGTCTGTACTTTGAGTTAATTTACTCTTCTCTTTTAGAGTTTGTTTGTTTTTTTTTTCTTTTTGAGTTTACATTGTTCACAAACTTTCTTAAAATGGAAACTTTACAGGAAAAATTTCTTCCATGCACTGATGAGGTCATTTTGCAAATTCTACTATATCTTTCAAATCAGAATAGGTCCCAATTTCATCCCAATATTTTTTTGACCCAAGATTCTAGAAAGGAGTATTGCTGAACTTTTTTTTTTGTAGATATTTTATTGCTTTGGCTTCTAATTAAATCTCACTGAAAAACGCACCCATAGGATTCCACTCCTCTGCAGTGTATGATGACTTGCTTAATGGCCGAACATATGGGCTGTCTTGGAAAAAGGTCCCTATGTACTTGAAGGAAGTATATCTTGCGGTTATTGGATGCAGCGATCTGTGAGTGCCGGGCAGGCCACTTTGGTGTTGTGCACGTACATCAATTCTCTGCTTCCTGTCAGCTTGCTCTATCAATCACCGAGACAAGTGCTAGAATCTAAGATTTATCTATATCTCCCTTGATTCTGGATAGTTTTTTTTTAACCCAATAATTCAACCTATTTTTAACCTCACACATGTTTGAAGTTGTCAGAGAATAGGGTAAAGGAAGAGCCCAATGTATCAACTTCCCATAACCACAAGGTATTCTCATGTAAGTGTTACTATCTGATAATACAACGCTTGTTGTTTGTATGGTTTGTCTTTCCCCACCATTTTAATCACACAACATGAAGATCTAAATATCTAAAGTGCATTTCTTCCATTTGATCAGCTGTAACATCCTCTTGTCTAGAAAGGTAACTGAGGTTCAATTTAAGTCTTCACATGTGTCATTCATGTGCAGTTTGTCACATTGGTTTCTTCTGTATCTGTTTTTCTGATCAACTCTGTAGCTGTCAGACTTCATCTTTCTATTGATTTTTTTAGATATGTTGATTTGTGCCTCAGTAATGTTTTAGAGAGCCCAGCCTATGTAGGGGTGAACATATGATTTTGAAACTCCAGCACCCACAAGTAAAGCTGGGCAGAATTGTGCCTGCCTGTCACCCCAGTATGTGTGTGGGGACACAGTATATCATAGTACAACCACTGAGAGCCCCCGCTTTGTGAACGATGAAAAAAGCTCATATTGGTATTTATCCAGATGTGTCCTGTTTTGCCCCTTTGCTTTTTTTAGTTATAAGACTCACACCTGCATATATTATGAATAATATAGCACATTTTTCTTTAAAGCTTTAATATCTTTTAAGATTTCATTCATGTTTATTTTGATTTTTATTTATTGGTATGCATGTTGCATGTGTGTATGTGTGTGTATACATATGTATATGTATGTATGTGTGAGTGTATGTGTGTATATGTGATGTATGTGTGTGTATGTGTATGTATGTAGTATATGTGTACATAGGTGTGTATGTGTATATGTGTGTATGTGTGTATATGTGTGTATGTATGTGTGTTTGTGTGTATACGTGTGTGTGTGTGGTGTGTTTGTATGTGTATATATCTGTGTATATGTTTGACTATGTATATGTATGTGTGTATATGGTTGTATGTGTATATATGTGTGTGTGTGTGTGTGTGTGCACATGTGCACGCCCACGCACAGACACAAGAGGAGGACATTGTGTGTTCTTTCTCCTTTGAGACAAGGTCTCTTACTGAATCTAGAGCTAGGCTGACAGCCAGCAGGCTCCAGTGATCCTCGGATCCATGTTCCCTCATAATACTGGGGTTTCAGACTGGCACACACTGCCGTTTTGCAAGTGTGCTAGGGATTCAAACTCAGGCCCTCATGTTTGCATGGCCTGTGTTCTTACCTGAGCCTAGGATGTCTCCCCAGCCCAAAAGGTTCAATGATGTTTGAAGCAATGGAGTATGTGTGTGCACATGTAATAAGGATGCTGAAGCAGTCTCCCAGGCTTGCCCATATTCACACTCCCCAGTGCTCCCTGCGAGGTGCTCTCTTTTGCCTGCTCTCTACTGTCTTCTGCTAAAAGTCCCTTCACTATGAACCTGCTAGAGGCACCTTCAGCATTCAGGTGACCAGAATGTATTTTGAAAGATTTTCAAATGCTATAGAATTCTATGGTAACAGTTTTGTTCATCACTTTAAGGGTTCATCTCCTTGTTCTCTGAAATTATTACTTAATGAAATATGACCTTTAAAAATCATTATTTCCTTAAAGGCAAGGCACTTTTCTGCTGATGCCATTATCAGAGAAAGGCTAGGGGGATTTTTTTCCCTTTCATTTATTTTTTAAATGTATTTGAGCTGCTCAGGATTAGGTTATGATGGATTAATCTCTAAATTAATATGCTCCATCTATTTTGGAAAATGCAAAGCTTTTGCTTTTCAAATAATTTTGTTCTTTCCTTCAGATTTCCAGTTGTACAACATTAAGACTAATTGGTTGCACCCCGGATGACTAGAAGAGATATTCCGTGTCACCCTATTTCTTATGTTTGATATCAAATTGGATTCCTCACATTGGCTTCTTTTCAAAGCATGGATAGGTGTGTCCCATGGAGTCTTCAGTTTGGTGCTGCTTGGTTTTCAGTGCTAGCATGCCTATTTGTGATGGTCTGAATAAGGATGACCTCCATAGGTTCGTTCATGAATTTGAATGCTTAGTTACCAAGGAGTGTATCTATTTGTAAGGATTAGAAGGATTTGGAGGTGTGGCCTTGTTTAGGAAGTGGGTAATTGTGGGTAGGCTTAGAGGTTTCAAAGCCCAGGTCTTTCTCTCCCCACTTCTCTCTGCTTGATACCAGAGGATCAAGATGTAATACTCAGCTCTTTCTCCAGCACCATGCCTGCCTGTTGTCCGCCATGCTCCCCACCATGTTAATAAGAGGCTCATCTCTGAAACTGTAATCAAGCCCTAATCAAGCACTTTCTTCTATAAGACTTCCACTATTTATAGTTTCTCTTCACAACAATAGAACAGTGACTAAGACAGTATTTTTTTTTTGATTTTTAGAGGTTCCTTTTATCTGCTTAAACTCTAACTCTTTTCCGATTGTACTCACATTTTCCAAAAGACCTTTCCGTATGTTTCTTTCAGCCACTCGTTCACACTGACATCTGGGCCAGTGGTTCAACATCTGGGTCATCCCTGGCTCGTTTCTCTTTGTTGTTTTCTTTTCCATTGAGTCACAGCTTCTTGTTTCATGTCTCACAAATGTTCTATGTCTCCAATTTTTGCATGTAGACATCTGCTGGAAGCTGAGTTGCATAGCATTTACATCTATGAAATCCTATGCTATCCTCTGCCAGATGATTATAGATTGGAGGGAAGACGATTGAAAATGGCCAGTCATCAGTTCCACAGCACTGTTTTTGAATGGACTCAGTCACAGGCAGCTTACTTGTGATTTTCTGGTTCTGAAGGTGAGTCCTGCAGGTCAAGAGACCTGTGCTCCAGGGAGGCTCTGGAACCAGTTCTGGCCACTACGGATAGCTGTGATATTCCTAAGCCACAGGAAATCTCTTTCTGCTTTACAGTTCAGCAGATGTGGCTTTGGAAATTCTGAGAAGCTTTCTTTCCAGCTTGTTTTAGTCAGGGCTTTATTACTGTAAAGAGACAGCTTGACCACGGCAACTCTTATACAAGAAAATATTTAACTGGGGATGGCTTATAGTTCAGAGGTTTAGTCAGTTATCACCATGGAGGGAAGCATGGCAGCACAAAGACAGATGCAGTGCTGGAGAGGTTGCTGAGAGTCCTGCATCTGGTTTGGCAGGCAGCAGGAAGAGAGAGTGACACTAGGCCTGGCTGGAGCATTTGAAGCCTCAAAGCCTAGCTCCTGTGACACACCTAGTCCTACAAGGCCACACCTCCTAGTGGTGCCATTACGCTGATGGGGGGGGCACTTTCATTCAAATCATCACAGAGCTACATCTTCCTCTCTATCACTGAGGTAGCTGGCTACTTCTCACTTGAAGCCCTCATCTGCCTCAGTTATGGAAAGTGTATAGTGTGACTTCCTACGGAGATATGATCAAAATCTATTTACTGTAGATGGAACACTCACAGTAGGCTGGGAGAAAAGAAAAAGAAAAGAAAAAGATTCACTAAGTCTAGTTTAGTGAGCAAGTGAGCTTATTATTTTTATCTATAGGTAAAGGGTTGTCTATTGAAGCATGAATGGCTCAAACACAGGTCCATTACCAAAAAGCCTACCCAACATAGATGACAACTCATGAAGGATGCATCCCTGAAACACCATGCATGATATGTAGGCAGCTAGACAAGCTGGGGAGTTTTCTTTCCCCAGCAGTCCTTGCTGCATATAAAACCTTGGGCAGGACTTTCGTGAACACTTCCAGTTTCAGGAACTTTCTAAAACTTGGGTGTTGACTACTTCTTGAGTCGTAGTGAGTTTCCTTCCATGGTAGAGTGTTTATATAAGAAAAAATAAAACTGGCACACAACATATACCATATGTTACAGCACTGGTCTCCTCTATCTTTGGTGGACCATGCCATGTAGTCTGTGAAGGTCTTATGTGCCTTTAAGGGTATGTGTCTTAGTTTTCCTGCCAAGTATGTAATAAAAGCTCTTGTATATTTAGGGGTATTTGTGTATGTTCTGCTTCCCCGAATTGAGAGAGAAGTGAGAAATGGAATATGACCAAAATTTATTATATGAAATTCTCAAAGAACCAATAGGAATATTTTTTAAATATTAGCTATAAAGTGGAAACATGATCAGAGTTCAGGCACTAGGCTTGCTGAGACGTTGCATAAAAACCTGTTGCTAGTTACAGCTTGTTTTAACCATTGGGCAAATATATAAGACAGACAAACATATGTCATGCTGTAAGCTGGAGACAGCCACATAATGTTAAATGAAACACAGTCATACTCTCAAGGACCTTATTTCTCGGCAGGAGGCACAGACTATTCACCTGGCTTTTGCAAGTTGGTTACACTGAGAGGGATAGGTATGGTTATGATTTGAGGTTTTTAATAGAATTTGGTGTGTGATTGATTTAAACAGAGGGACTGCTTACGTCTGGCTGCTGTATACATGTGGCTTCAGCACAGCCCCCTGTCCATGAGGTGCAGTGTGGCAGTATCGATTTCTAAACCGTAGGAACATTGCGTTTCACTCCTCTCTCCTCCCAACTCTAATAAGCACTGTTAAAAGGAAGTTTGGGGTTTGCTTCTATCTTTCTCCCTTTTGTTTTGTTTCTCTGTGGCATACTCATCAGCACTGACAAGCTCAGGAGGGCAAAGGCAGCAGGGGGCAGAGGGGTCCGAATGCCAGTATTGGTGGAATTGGCAACAATTGCTTAGTTCCACCACAGCACAGACACTAAATACTTGTTTCCTGTCCATTCTCACGTCCACTCTTACTATTGTTCATTTTTGTTAGCGCTCTTGAACACTCTTTAATCCTACCCTGCACTTGCTACAGGCTCGATGCTTTTATTACTCAATTTATTATTATTATTATTATTATTTATTCCAAATAACCAATTGTGTTGGCTCTGCATAGTCTTTGGTTTTCTGTTGGACTAATTCTTCTCTCCCACAAACGCTTCCTTTGCTTTTTACTCTATTTTTCTCTTAATTTTTTTTAATTATATATTTTACTTATTTACATTTCAAATGTTACCCCCATTCCCTGTTTCCCCTCTACAAACCCCCATCCCATCCCCCCTTATCCTGCTTCTATGAGGGTGTTCCCCCACCCACCTACTCACTTCTGCCCCACTGCCCTCACATTTTCCTCAACGGTTAGCCCTTTAGAAAATGGACCGAACATGTTACTGTTTCCTTCTCATTAAAAGTAGTAATAACCAAATGGGGCCCATACTATACATCAGACTAAAGTCTTACCTGTCAGAGATCAGAGCCAACAGAAAGAACAGAGAAGAAGAGTTGAAAAGTTTATATCTGGCAAGTGTTTTGATATAATACATAGAAAGAACTCTTATAACTCAACGACACAACAATTAAATAGCCTAGTTTAAAATGAATAAAGGATGTAGGTAGATGTTTGCCCCAGAATGATATGTAAATGGTTAACAAGTAGAGCTATCCAATATCATCAAAAATTCAAACCTAGACTCCAATGAAACGTCACCTCACACTCACTGAGAGAACTACTATCAACAGATAAGTGAACGGAAGGATGTGGAAAACTGGTACCCTTGTGTACATCTCAAAAAAATTGTAAAATGGCACAACTGCCAACATTATGTTACAGATCCTAAAAAAAGAAAAAAAATTAGAAATACAATCTGACAATTCATCTCCTTGTACATGGAAGCAGGATGTCACTGAGAGACCCATATATCTATGTTCACAGAAGCCAAATGTTTCAACTCAATGAAAATATCCATCTACGGATAAATGGATCTACAAAATGTAGCACGGACATATCCAATTTTGGAAAAGTAGGCACCTCTCATTATATGCTGTAGCTCAGATGAACCCTGAGATAAGCCAGTGAGCAAACTATAAGTCCTGCACGATTCCATTTGTGCAAGGTATTTTAGAGTAGACACAGGAAATTGAGGAATGGCTACAAGGATGCAGGGAGGAAGCAGAGGAGGGAGTACGCATTGGTTGTAGGTTTTCAGCTTTCCCAAATAAAAAGCAAAGCTCTGGGTATGCATTTCAAATAGTATCAACCTATTCAACACCACTAAAGTCGAAACCTTGAAAAGTTTAGATAGTAGATTTGTATGTCATTTTTTATTGCCTTCCTGAACTGTGAACTTAATGATATGAAGTTCCTTATAAGTATTTAATTTAATTTTTTAAAAAAATGATATTATATTACTCTTCATATTTCCAATTGTGAAATATAAAGGAAGAACAGTATTTTCTATTAAACACATAAACCAGCAGAACATGAGTTGGGGAGTGCAGAGGCAGCATCCATAAGGTGAGAATCTGAAATCCCAACTGTTCTGATTCCTTCAAGTGAGAGACTTCACACCTGCCGGTATGACTCATCCTTGCATCCAGTGAGAGACTTCACACCTGCTGGTGTGACTCGTCCTTTCATAAACTGCGAAACCAGTTGAAGACGTTAGGTAAAATCAGGGTCAGGCCATGCATTTGAAACACATAAATTTGTGCTTAGAGTTGAGTAACGTCCCTAAAGTTGTTCGTTCTGGATATGCCGATGTTACAAGTCCTGAGTCTGAAACACTTCCAGCCCTAAGTACTTCAGATAAGAAATGCTCTACATCCGTACATTAGTTTACACATATGTTCATCTAATGTGCCTTTATTCTCTCCTCTCCTTCTTTCCTTCCCTTCCTCCCTTTCTTCCTTTTCTGTTCCTTTCAACCCTCCACTTCCTCTGTGTCCTCATTCTCCCTGCCCCGAATCAGCTGCCACTCATTGAAAGCACATCTGCCTTCCTTTTCTCTTCCCTTAACTTCCCGATGGAAACACGACATGCACCCTTGAAAAAGGCTAACTTTAATCCACTTGCACTCAGTCCAAACAGCATCAGATCTTTGCACACGTGGCTGAGCAACCAGTTCCTTATAGACGGTCATTGCTTAATCCTTTTGCTCAGTTTTAATGCCACGATTATATGTTTTCATTTTTTTATATTTTGATTATTGTTATTGACCAGATTTTCCCATTCTTGGCATTTTCTTTATGCGTAAGTCTTTTTCTGATACAAAAGAAATAGTTCCTGTGTATAGTTATGTCCCAAGGAATCCCTTCTTTTTCCTACGTTCAAAATGTCTTCTTTGGATCATCATTGATGTATGGCATGACCTGGGACTGACCTCTGGGTTTTCATTCTAGTCTATTGCACTGTCTTTGTCTCCACCTTCACTCAAGCATTTAACAACTGTTCTAATAGGTTATTGTTCTTAGGAAATTGTTCTTCTGTCTTCTTCTGAGTTACATTGTTCGCTTCTGATAAGTTACAGTTGCACTATAGTGTTTGAACACTTGAACGTTTGTGTTTGCACCCTGATTGGAATTCTTAGTACTCCCTGAATCTAGAGATTTACAATTTTCATTATTTCTAAATATTTTCTTTCAAATATGTATTTTCTTACATTTATTTCCTTTTTGAATATCCCTCTCTTTTCCATGACATAAAACCTGCCTTCTTCCCTTCTGTGAATAATTCCTTGTGTTCACATAACTCACTTACATTCAGTTGTTGCTAAGCCTTTAACTATGTTTTATTTAACTAGATATTTGTACTTATAAGATCTTTGTTATTTTTTCTTGCTTACTTTTATGATATCTTCTTTCCTTATATATTTTTCATCCTATGCTCCATGAAATGCATAAAGCAGGATTGTTTTATGAGTTATAACTGATCATTTTAATGCTAGAAAACATGTTTCTGAAATTGCTTCTTTGTAGGAATTTTCTGAGGGATGAATTCAAGCACTTCTTTCCAGAATGGGATGCATTTGTCTTTAGTCTGCACTGAAGAAGGGTACCAGAAAACTGGGTCAGCTTTATAAGTGGTATTCTATAGACATTAATGTCATGGGTACTAGTGACAATCCCATGTAAGAATTACTAGTATTTCAGTTGTCACTCATTGTCTTGACTAGCTTTATGTAAAATTGACACAGGCTAAAGTTATCTGAAAGGAGGGAACATCAAATGAGAAAAATGTCTTGCTTAGTAGGGCATTTTCTAAATTTGTGATTGAAGGGGAGAGAGTCCAACCCCTTGTGGGTGGTACAATCCCTGAGAATGTGGTTCTATGTTTTATAAGAAAACAAGATGAACTGTGTTCTGTGTTAAACAAGGCAGTAAGCAGCACGGCTCCATGGCCTCTGCATCAGCTCCTGACTTTAGGGTCTTACCCTGCTTAAGTTTCTCCCTTAATATTCAAGATAATGAACCGTTATATGGAACTAAGAGTTAAATAAGCCCTTTCCTCCTTGAGTTGCTTTTGCTCATGGTGTTTCATCACAGCAGGAGTGACCCTAACTAAAACAAATTGGTACCAGGAGTGGGATATTGCTGTGACAAGACCTGACCATGTTGTTTTGGGGAAGATTATGGAACGACTTTAGCACTTTGAACTAGAAAAACAAGTGAGGATTCAAAGCTCGGTGATCTTTTCTGTGGGAGCTTGGAAGACAAGAGTTCTGGGGGCAATGAAGACAGTAGAGGCCTCACTTATCTATTTTGAGTTAAGAATCTATGATCCTGGTTATCTGGGACTGAAGAATGAGAGACTAGCACTATTGAGTTGAAGTTTTCTGGGAAGTGTTTCTTCGTGCTCAGAATGTGAACACTGTGACCTAAGGGTGGCCAAGGGTATACCTTGTGCTGGCAGCCAAACTTGGTGGTGTTTAAGTCACCTAGGTGCTACTGGTTTTGAAGGCAAGAAGGGATCATGGAGAGCGGCTGATGCTTTGCAGTATGTGGCAGGGATGGAGTCCCTGAAGAGAGGCCAGGAGAGGCTATTGGCAAAAATTGCAGCCCAGTTACAGCAAGAGAACCCATTTTGGAGATGCTAGTACCATGGGATGACCACCAAGAACAGTAGTAGTGTTGAGTGGAGCCAGATGGAGCCAAGAAACAAGCTGAGCCTTTGGAGAACTCCGGAAGATTATGAGCAGATCTCAAGCCCTGGACATTGAGTTATTTACTTTCGGAGTTCAGGTTTACTTTGTTCTGATTGTAACTGTCTCAATTCTTCCCTCTTGAAGTAAGAGAGTGTCTAATTTATCTTTGATTTTACAGGAGCCTACAGTTGAAAGACATTGAGCTTTTAAAGAGATTTTGAAATATTCCAAAGACCGTGAATTTTAAGAGATACTGAATCGGTGTTTAAAATTTTCAAGTTCTGAGACTTTTAAAAATTGGGACATTAATATAGCTTGGTTGGTATTCAAGTGTGATCTCAGGGATAAACAAGAAAGGAAAAGTTATGATTTAACAGTGACGTTTGTGTGTCAATTTGACAAAGGGTTATTGTCCTGACTAGTTTTATGTCAACTTGACACAAGCTAGCATCTGAAAGGAGAGACCCTCAATTGAGAAAATGCCTTCATAAGATCCAGCTGTAGGGCATTTTCTTAATTAGTGATTGATGGGGTAGAGCCCAAACCATTGTGAGTGGTGGTATCCCTGGGCTGCTGGTCCTAGGCTTTATAAGGAAGTATGCTGGGCAAGCCATAAGCAGCATTCTTTCCTTGCCTCTGTATAGGCTCCTGTCTCTGTTCCTTCCCTGCTTGATTTCCTGTCCTCACAGTTTTTGTTGATGAAGAACTGTTATATGGAACTATGAGTAAAACAAATCCCTTTTCTCCACACGTTGCTTTTGGTCACAGTGTTTTATAACAGCAATAGTAACCCTGACTCAGGAAAACTTTTCTTAACCTCCATTCCAAGCCTGAGATGGAAAGACTCATCTATGTCTTCCCAGATAGCATGCCATCTCTTGTAACAACTATACTCAGGACATTTTCAATCTGCCTGCCGGTATTGCCTACCTAAGCTCAGAGCAGACAAAATCCTCAGTGATTGTGTATTGCTGGCACAAGCATAACCATATTAGGGATCCCAATGCCTTAGACCCATGGGAATGGCAAGGCCTTCCTCTGGTCAGACTTTAGATGCTGACACTGTGTTCAGAAAGTATCCCCCACAGCTTCTCCAAGATGAGTGCAGTCTGACTGTATTCCCCTATAGTGACCCTCTACTGATACTAGCTAGCCTGTCCTCTCCTTTAGCTGTGTATGATAAACCTACTTCCTCATTCAGCTGCATATAACAAACACACTTTCTTGTTTACCTGTATAAAAATAAAAATGTGCTGAGTGTCCCAGCTGCTGGTGCATCTCCATCAGACTGCATGACCCACCTACCCAATCCCAGTTTTTCTGTTCCGTGTCTAGTTTATTCATTCCTCATTACCATAGACAGACCAATTCCAAAGCCAGGCAGGTGGCAACAAGCAAGGCTTTGCTGCAGGAGCGAGTACATGCAGAGAGTCGGGTCATCTCTCTTAACTTCTATTGCTGTCTACGTCCTGGTACTAGGACATTGCTTTGACATCACCTACTCATAGTTTTCACTTGAAAGAATACATTTTATCAAACTCTCTTGTATATTTAGAGTGCCCATAGGTCTCTAACTTAAGTGTTTCTAGTAATCAAAGTTTACATTTGGACAATAGTTACCAAATTCTAGAAAAATAATGCACTGACTAACTCTGAGTAGTTTGCTAATGGCTATGTTATCTGTTTTGGTGTGTTTAAAAAAGTTTTAGTGTAGAACATTTTCACTGTAGTTGCAAAATTCATACATTTTAGAAATAACTTGTTCTCTCATTCTATCATTTTGCAAAGCAATATCCTGTTATAATTTGTGGATATTTTTCTGTGAAAATATTTGAAATTTCCTTTCTTCATTTAGACCTTTGTTCCAATTGAAATGGATCTCTATTGACACTAATTTCCATAGCAATAATTAGTCTTTAAGCTCCACTTGCCTAGTAAGCCATTGCTTTCTTATTCTTTCATAATACATATGAAATACATAAAATCTCTAGAGAGCCACTTTACAGCCAAATGTATTTAATGATAATCTTCCCAAGCTCCTATTTCCTTTTGTATTAATATGTCTTACAATTTTATTGAAAACCTCAAGTCTTTGAAGTTGAATTAGCACAGCGCTTATGAAATTTTCTAATGATTTAAAGCATCTTTGTTTGTAGAGCTACTGGAGTTTACAATATTTTTGAGCGGTGGTGTGTCTGTCTCGTTTCTCTCATCATGGTTAGTCCAACACTGTTATGAGCATGGAGCAAAGCCGTAGGCTTTCAGCTTAGGGATGATGGGACGGTTGAAGCCTCTACGCTCCTGAGAAACCACTTCCTTTATTTGTACAGGGGAAATGGCTTCCACATACTTCACTCTGCACTCATTTGATTATTCATGAGTGTACATATTACCTTTCATGTGTATATTAGTGATTTATAATTACTTTTTACTGTCTATTCAAGTTCTTTGTTCTCTCCCTTGTATTTCTAGGCACAACTTGCCTCTGTACTAATTACATACATGGTTTCTACGTTAAATATGTTAACAGTCAGTCGTATTTGAGGTGATAATTGTACTTTGTTATTTGAAATTTGGATTGATTCTCTCCCTACATCAAATCTCCCATCTCCAGGCTTGTGTGGTTTTTGTTTTATCTCTGAATGCATTGTGTATATACAGGTGTATAATGTTTGTGTCAGTGAGCATGTACATGTACATGCATGTTTCTTCATGTTTGTATGCACATGAGCATGTACATATGTGTGTCGAGGGGGATGGTTGGTTGGTTCATTGGTTCGTTCGTTCATTTGTTCGTGCATTCGTTGGTTGTGTTGTCCGAATAGGAAACATCTCTAACAGGCTCAGATGTTAAACTTTTGGTTCTCAACTAGTAGTGGAAACTTTAGGAGTTGGGAATCTAGCCAGAGGAAGTAGGTCACCAGGGCAAGGATTCCAATGTTATTCCTAGTTTTAACCCTTTGGAACACTCTTTCTCTGTTTCTTGTCTCTCATGAGAAGTCTCACCATGACGTTCTACCTTTCCATGAGTCCAGAATCAGTAGAGCCCAGAACAATGCACTAAAATGTCTGAAGACATGAACCAAAGAGAATCCTTCTTTCCTTAAATGATTTGTGCCAGGTATCATTAAGTAGAATGTTAACAAAATCAGTGAGATTCTCCCATAGGTAACAGGATGTTTTAGAGGATTTTAGTATTTTATAAACTGAATGGTCACAGTTTTTACTAAACTTTTCTTTTGGGTTGTTGTTTTGCTTTGGTGCTTTTTAGTTAATTGTTTACGAGAAGATTTCACTGTGTCACTCTGTCCGGCCTGGAACTTATTAGGTAAATTAGACTGACTTTGAACTCATGGGGGAGCTTTCTGCCTCACCCCCAACACACACACACACACACACACACACACACACACACGAACTGTGATTGTACGTATGTATTTTCATACTCAGCTAAAGAGTTTCATTTAAAACTGTTCAGAAAAGGTAGATCTTACAAAAGAGCGCTAGTGGGGGGGGATTTATGTAAAGAGGAAGGCTGCAGAGACAGCTCAGTGGTTAAGAGCACTTGGTGCTCTTGCAGAAGGCGCAGGTTCAATTCCTAGCTTCCCATGGCAGCTCACAACTGTCTGTAACTCTGGATCCAGGGAATTTATTCTACCCTTCATTCGCTCCTGCATGAATGTGGTATACATAGATTCACTAAGGTGCACACACACAAACACACACACATACACAATAGATAGATAGATAGATAGATAGATAGATAGATAGATAGATAGATGATAGATAGATAGATAGATAGATAGATTTTTTTAAGAAAGAGAGTTTGTATAAAGGTGACTAAATATGAAACTCGATGATGAAGTACTTCTCTAGCATGTGCTAGGCTGGCTGTCACCAGCTCTGAAAGAAAAAAAAAAGGTTTATGTAAAGACATATATTATATGATATATAATTTATATCAATTCAATATGCCAATTTATTTTGCCTGAATTGCTGCGGTAATAATTGAGAGTATTTTAACATATAAATGAAAGTTCACGAACAAAGGTACCCACTTCCTCATTATTTTCCCTTGAAAAGAGATTACAAGTGTAAGATAAACTGACTTTAATTGCAAAGGAAAAATGTCAGGAGTGACATTTCAACAATTCAGCATACTAATGAGCTCAGCTAAAAGAAATGTAAAATCAACCAGGCGGCTGTCATTAGTTTCTTCAGGACCTCGCTTCCAGAGGGATAAACAATTAATGTGTTAAAATGATTCACTGCTAACATATCATTATGCACCATAAATATCATCCTGACCATGTTGATTGGACCCTGACAGGGATGGGCACAAATGCCATTTATTTAGCAGTATGACAAGCTAATGAAAATGGTCCAGAATGTTCTGAAGATGGGAGCAGAGGTGTCCCTGTGAGAAGAGAGCACAGTTGGCAGTGGAGAGTCGGGTCAGCAAGTCAGCCATCAGACCTTCAGAAGAGTCACCATGTTTCACGCTTCTGACACATCTCACCAAAGCCCAAGCCCTCAGCTTGGCAAGCATCCTCTACGCAGGGCCGTCTCAAGAGAGTGTTGCTTAGGCTATGTGAGACTGGGTACCTCCAAGAATTTGCAGGAGGATGCCCTTCTCTTCTGTTGTAGTTGATTGAGCCACAGTAGCACTTGGTCTTGAACCTTTGCCCTGTGTGTGTTACCATCTACAGTCAATCTGGCCAATAGAGTTAATTCTGCATGTTCTAAAGTATTTTAGTGAAGTAAAACTCAGGTTTTGCTTTCCCATATGAAAGGTCAAATACAAAATATGCAGGGTGTCTTTTAAGTTGTTATTTACTTCCACCCCATAGTCTAAGTGTCAGGTTAGAAACTTTTATGCAAGTTAAAACAGTTGTCAGCAGTTGAGGGTCCAAGCTTTGAGAATGCTTACTGACACAGACAGGGACAATTCTACTATGCCTGTCTCAAGTCCAAACTTCTCCTTCATTAAACAACAAGGAAAAGAAAAATCTTACTAACTCCTTGCCTTGGTTGAAAACTGTCCTTAGCATCACAGTTTTTAAATCATTCATTCATTCATTTCAATGCATGCCGGGAGCTTTGGGCCTCACAGAATGAGGAGGATCATCTCAAATGAAAAGCATCACCCACTGCCGCTCTCAGGAAATGTACAAGCAGTTACAACTCAAAGAACAAAAGTCATGAGTGTGCAATTACAATGTGGACCAATGCCTTGAGACAAACAGTAAGAGCAGAAGATAAACCATGAAGACTGGGGCTGGGGACCAAAGGAGAAAGCAGGGAGGCTGGGGATGGGGACCAAGGGCAAGAGCCAGGGAGGCTGGAACTGGAGGGACCAAGGGCAAGAGCCAGGGAGGCTGGAACTGGGGGGGGCTAAGGGAGAGAGCCAAGGAGGCTGGGGCTAGAGACCAAGGGAGAGAGAAAAGAACCTGGGGCTGGGGACCATGGGAGAGAGCCAAAGTGGTTGGGGATGGGGACCAAAAGAGAGAGCCAGGAAGGTTGAGGCTGGGGACCAAGGGAGAAAGCCAGGGAGACTGGGGCTGGGAACCAAGGGAGAAAGCCAGGGAGGCTTGGGCTGGGGACCAAGGGAGAGCTCCCTAGTGAAGTAACCCTTGAGCTAAAATGAAGTGACAGAGATGAGTGAGGACAAATAGTCCTGAGGGACAGATAGTGCGTGCAAAGACTCTTTAACCAGAGGGAGCTTAAGGACATTCGTTCCTGCCCACATTCACAAAGTTTGAGTTTCTTCCCGGGGACAGAGTCTGGCTAAAGTATCGCTGTTGCTGCTGTTGCTGCTGCTGTCCCAGGGGTCAAGGCTGAGAGCGAGACAAGGTCTGGCTGGAGTGAGATAACCAGTAGACTATCCAGTGTATACACAAGCATTCCCAGAAACCCTGCTTTAAAAATGATCAGAGATGTGTGCTTTGGGCCTTGTGTAATAAGATCAACTCTTATGAAAGTGTCAATGAGCAACTTAGTAACCTGTGACCCCGAGGGGGATCATGAGACACAACAGTAGGAAGTTTGAGTTGTCAGAGAGTCTTGATAATTTTTCCATAGGTTTTGAGGTTCACACTTTCCTCTCCACCCATTATAACACCCCGTGTGTATCTCTTTTAAGGAGAACAGCATCAAAGGATGAAATTGACAATTAAGATTCATTTTTCATCTTATTTTCCTAGCTACTAAGAGAGGACTTCACTTCATACAATACAATGTCTTCCTCTCAGGCAAGAGGAAGAGGTTGGCTTCATAGACAAGAGAGTTGAGAAAAAGCATAGACAAACCCCCAGAATCAGAGGCTGGAGGGATGGTTCAGCAGTTCAGAGCACCAGATGCTCTCTCAGAGGATCTGGTTCAGTTCTCAGCAGCCAATGGTAGCTTACAACCCTCAGAACTCCCAGGGAATCCAGTGTTCTCTTCTGGTCTCAGCATGCACGAGGCTGAAACATGATGGAACATACACAAGTGAAGGCAAGAGACTCGTACACACCAATAATAAAAACAAACACACAGAATAAGATTGGTCATTTTACAGTGAATCTCCTTGCAAGGTGGGGGCAGGGTGACAGAACATGAAAACAATCCACACTGGTTAATATTGAGGAATGGACATTACCTACTTGTGCAAGGTTGAAGAAGAGTGAAGTAGTCCGATTGGAAAGTCTGAGGATCATCTAGCCAGTCTGAAATTCAGCATCAGTCACCCTGTTCTGATTTTTATAGGGATTTGTTGGAGTCTAGAGCAAGATAATAATATGAAACAATGGTCTCTTACAATTTTTCTCTAAGAATTGAGACTTAATCTCATTTTGCCTTTATCTTATTTATGTCGCTGTTATGTTGGCCTAGGACTCCCTAGCTTAGTCCTTACTTCTCTTGCCTTATATCCCCTCTTCTCTGACACACTTCTTTATTCCTACTAAGTTCCTTTTCTAAGTGTGTGTGTGTGTGTGTGTGTGTGTGTGTGTGTGTGTGTGTTATGGAGGCAAAGGACAACTTGAGTATTACCCTCAGGAATGGCAACTACCTCCCTTGACAGAGAGTCACTCATTAGCCTGGAGTTCATCACCTACATTATTTGGCTGGCCAGAGAACCATGGGGGATCTGCTGGGATAGGAGCCTGTGTTCCTGAACTGCCTTGTGTACATGGGCCTTGGGGTTTTGTATTCACATACTTTCAAGGCAAGCTATTCACTGACTGAGCTAGTTCCCAAGTCTCCCTTTTCTAAATTCTAATGTATTTTCTTGGGCCTCCATATGTCAGAGATTGGTCACAGGCTTACCCCTCACCCCCTTGTCCTTTAGCATTCTTTCACCTCCAAGCTTTCAGAAAACCCCGTATGTCTGTCCCCTCGAGCATTGTATCCCACAGTCTCCTAAGGTGACCTCAGTTTCCCCTCATGTTCCTCTAACTCTGGGAGCTGGACTTTGTCATTGTGTGTCCAGCACTGTGGTCTGTCTGGCATTTTACTTCAGTCCCCTCCTGCCACTAAACCTCTCTAGCTTTGCTTCTCAGCTCAACCTTCTGTTTTTCTGGCAGGGGTAAGCTGCCCACACTGTCATGCCTTGAAGATCTAGGTTCTATGGTTCTCTCCAACACCCCTGACCTTAAATCTAGATGATTTTAGTGTCTGGTAGAGAGTGTCTATTGACATCTGGTCTCCCACCCTCAACTATAGAGGGAATCTTCCTCCCACCTTAGCACTCACTGCTGGAGACTTGCCTCAGCCTTGTCATTGCTGATAACTAAAACTATCCCATAATGTAAGTTATAAATATCTCATCTTCAAGCCTCTTGCTTCTCTCTTCTCAGCTCAGTCTGATCCCAAACGTCTGTCATTCCTCAACCTTATACAGAGCTATGGTCGCCTTTCCTTCTGTCTCAGTTGACTGTCCTACATGTGCTTTATGCGTGCATTTCACTGCTTATGCTGAATTTATAATAAATAAAGAATGAAAGGACAGTGAGGTGCCTCGATGGTCGAAGTAGCTTGCAGCCAAGGTTGATGACCTGAGTTCAATTCCCAGGACCTACCTAGGAAGGGGAAAGCACACACACACACACACACACACACACACACACACACACACTGTGGTATATGCTTACTTCCCAAAACATGATAGCCAGACAAGGCTAGCCATAGACAGCATTTAAATGGAGTCCATTTCTCAACTAAGCATAGTGTTTTGATTTTGGAATGCAGAGTGTAACATGTCTGGATTCAAAGGCCGTCTTGATATTTGCTTAACGTAATTATCAGCAACTTTCTTTACATACTTCAGAATCACTAGTGTCCTCCAGAAAAGGAAGAGAGTAACTATTTAACAAGTTTAATAACTATTAACATATCAAGTTTGAGGTGATGACTAAGTGACAGCTACGGTCTACTAGACACCATGTCTGGATCCAATCGTCAGTTGCTGTGACTCAGGAGTTTGCTCGACAAACAAATGCTTGAGGCTTCCTTGTTGTGAGATGAAGAAAACACTAAACTTTTATTCTGAAAGGTTCAGAGAGGAGAAGACATTGCTAAGTAATTGTAATAAAATGTACAATTGGAAAAGATACAGAAGCCACGGAGGACCTACCCCTGGCTTGAGACATTCAAGCTGCTCAAGGAAGTACTATTGATACTAACTTAAAGTTTACCCACCAGTTGTTCAGTCTTAAGGAAAGACACATTCATGGTAGGGAAGCAAAGGGGAGCAAGGAAGGCCCATGAAGCAGTCAGTGAAGGGCTGTAGGTGGATGGTTTTTCATGGACTGATCATTCTGGATGCTCTTATTAAGTGACACACTCCCTGCACAGCTGCTCAGAGAATCAGTTTCCTTTGTCAAGTCGACAGACAATCACTTACTGAGCACTTATTTTGTATCAGTCTAGGATGTTACAAGCTAGAATAAAAATATGCACATTTCTGTCTGGGAAAAAACATCCAGTGACAAGAGAGATGATTGGTAATTAGATTCAAACTCTTTAATACCTGATGTTAGAAGCAAGCTCAATTTGACCTGTTTGAATCCCTGTGGCAGGGTCTAGGGAACTGAAATCCAAAGGGGAACAAGAAAGGAGAGAGCCTTCTACATGGAGTTTCTGAAGGCCGTGTCAGTGAAAGAGCACTGTGAAGGATCTAGTCAGAGGAGAAATTATGACAGATTGTGTATAACAGTAAATGGGACCAATCAAGGGCCACTTATTTCAACCTCATTATAAGAAGAGGAGAAATCATTATCACTAAAGGAAGGGGGAGTCTTGGGTCTACTGTGTCGAGCTGGTGTTGATCCTGGGAGGCTGATGGTGAACGCATTTGATGCTCAGAGTTCTCAGTGGTTGACAGGAACTTTCTGTAGTTAGTTCTAAGTTGGATCTTTGGATAAAAGCACAGATTTTTTTCTGTTATTTTTGGCCAGGCCTTTTCTGCCCATGATTATAAAGGTTAATTGTCTTCTGAGTAATGGTGACTATAGTAAAGATTATGATACAGATAGTAATTGACTTTCCAATGTCTGACTTATGGTTATAGTGGTAACTATAGATAATATGCTCCATATATAATAACCATATTTTTTATTCTCCTATAGTAACTGTCGTGTCTGAGGCTTACTATCTCCATCTGCTAACGGAGGCCTAGTTCTGGAAACTTCTAATCTCCTTCTAATCTAATCTAGACCTTGAATATTTTCAGCCTCTTAAACTTGCTGCTGAATAAGCTTATCCATTCCTAGTTTTTCTGATCTCTGGATAGCTAGTTCAACTCAGCTATTCTAACTCAAAACTACTCTTACCACCGACTTATTCAGTCTGGGTTCTTTCGGCTTCTCCTGAATTGTTCTGCTTGATTTCTTGATAACTTTGACAATATGTTCTAATCTTCTGGCTCCTTCTAATTCCTGACTCCGTCTTCACCTATATCTAACTTGTTCTCTCTCTGCAACCTGTCTCTATACGTCTGTCTCTGTAAAACTGCCCTCTCTCAAATCTTTCTCTGATTCGTAACTTTTTCTGCCCCTCAATTAGAAGTCACTTTCAAACATAGGTGCTTCCTTCTACAAACTAACTGTACCTTCATTGTTAGCGATTAAAGGTGTGTATTAAAGACATTTCTGTATCCCAGCCAGAGGAATTAAAGGTGTCTGCTAAATACTGAATCACACCACAGCTAGAAACTTTTTTTCTTTTCAGTAAATAACAGAGCACAGTCTCAGAGTTCACAGTATGATCAAATATCCTGCAAAAGTACTATAGGCTGTGCTTTTTGGTTTGTAATTGTGGATGTATGTGTATATCCACACACACGTGGTGTGTACAGGTGTACAAGTATGTCAGGGATCTTCTATCATGTTTAAAATTATTTTTAAGATAGGATGTTTTATTAAATTGGGGTACTCGTTTTGGCTGGAATGAATAGCCAGTGAGTCCCCAGGATCTGTGTTTCCACCCCCAGCACTGAGATTACAAGTGTGTGCTGCAGCTTGTGGTTCTTATATTTGTGCCAGGGACCTTAACTCAGGTCCTTACACTTGCTCAGCAAGCATTGCACCCACTGAGTTGCCTCTCTAGACCTAGAGTCAGATTTTCATATATGGTTCCATTGCTGTTTGCACGTTGTCCTTCACATCCATTTATAATCTTTAGAAACAATTTAAACTGACAAATAACTTAAACGGGCTTTAAGAAATAGCAGAGTCCATGAGCGTGATGTAACTAAGCATCACCGGTAACTTTATCAATATTCAGCTAAATACAAAACTCAAAATGCGAAGTAGTGCAGAAGCCATGAATTCAATGAATTCTATGTGGCCCACATGGGGCAAGAACTGAAAAACACATTATAGTTTGTGCATAGGAAGAGGAAAATATTGTACTGACTGTTTTTGTGTCAACTTGACACAAGCTGGAGTTATCACAGAGAAAGGAGCCTCCCTTGAGGAAATGCCTCCATGAGATCCAGCTGTATGACATTTTCTCAATTAGTGATCAAGAGTGGGAGGGCCCATTGTGGGTGGTGCCATCCCTGGGCTGGTAGTCTTGGGTTCTATAAGAAAGCAAGCTGAGCAAGCCAGGGGAAGCAAACCAGTAAGTAACATCCCTTCATGGCCACTGCATCAGCTCCTGCTTCCTGACCTGCTTGAGTTCCAGTCCTGACTTCCTTTGGTGATGAACAGCAATGTGGAAGTGTAAGCTGAATAAACCCTTCCCTCCCCAACTTGCTTCATGGTCGTGATGTTTCTGTAGGAATATAAACCCTAGACACATTGGTGGGGTATTCCTGTGACAACCTGACCATGTTTTGGGGAGGACTGTGGAAGGACATCAGAATTTTGAACTAGAAGAGCCATTGGGATGTTAAAAGCTCTGTGGGATGTTCTGTAGGAGCTTGGAAGATAATGTTGAGAACAGTGCAAATGATGGAAGCCTGGCTTGTGAAATTTCAGAAAGAAGATTAAAGACTCCTATCAGGGCCGTTGCTGTTTTGATTGTGAAGATTCTGTGGTTTTGATTAGTTGGGGCTGAAGAATCAGCTGTGATTGACAAAATACCAGAACTACTAAAGCAAAACCTTTGCATCACTGGGACTATTGATGCTGGTTAGCTGGAGCTAAGAAATTAACAGTAATCAAGAAGAGACCAGCATCACTGAGGTAAAATCTTCTGGGAAGTGTTTTCTGAGAGTACAGAGGCTGTGTTTCAGAGATAGGCAAGGTTGTACCTTGTGCTGTGGCTGGACTTGGTAATGTGTAAGAGTCACCCAGATGGAACTGGTTTTGAAGGCATGAAGGGGTCATGAAGAACAGCTGAGGCTCAGCACTGTGAGAGGCCATGGAAGGCCATTGGTGAAGAAAGTGCAGCCTCAGTTGCAATTGATGGCCCAGGATTGAAGGGGCCATGCAGAGGAGTTGAGGCTTGGCACCGTGAAGAGAGCCTGTGAGAGGCTATTGGTGAAGCCTAGTTACAGCAGAAGACAGCGTGTTTTGGAGATGCTGGTACCATGAGATGACCACCAAGAACAGCAGCAGCAGTGGGGTACAGGCAGCTGGAGCCTAGAAGACAAGGTGTGCGCTACAAAGAGCAGAGCTAGAGAAGTGACCCAAGCCCTTGGAGGAGCCCAGAAGATTGTGAGTTAGATTCCAGACATTGGACATTTAGAATTTGATTTTGATTTTGATTGTGACTGTGCCCTGATATTTTTCCCTCTTGAAGGAAGAAAGTATTCTAGTGGAGCCCACAGTTAAGATAATTTTAATTGTAAAAAGACTTTGAATTTTAAAAGAGATTGAATATTTTAAAAGAATTGAAATTTTAATATGTAAGAATTTGCAAAGACTATGGGACTTTTAAAGTTATAAATATCTTGGGGATGAATAAGAAAGTAAAGGTTGAGGCTTAATAGTGATGTGTTTGTGTGTCAAGTTGACAAGGGGTCAATGGTACCGGCCAGTTTTGTGTCAACTTGACACAAGCTGGAGTTATCACAGAGAAAGGAGCCTCCCTTGAGGAAATGCCTCCATGAGATCCAGCTGTAAGGCATTTTCTTAATTAGTGATCATGGGTGGAAAGGCCCCTTGTGAGTGGTACCATTTTGGGGCTGGTAGTCTTGGGTTCTATAAGAAAGCAAGTTGAGCAAGCCAGGGGAAGCAAACCAGTAAGTAACATCCCTCCATGGCCTCTGCATCAGCTCCTGCTTCCTGACCTGCTTGAGTTCCAGTCCTGATTTCCTTTGGTGATGAACAGCAATGTGGAAGTGTAAGCTGAATAAACCCTTTCCTCCCCGACTTGCTTCTTGGTCATGATGTTTGTGCAGGAATAGAAACCCTGACTAAGATAAATATTTTCTTGCTTTTTTCTTTCTAATGTTTTTCACAAGTTAGTGTATTAAGGAAAAGCTAAGGGTATAACAACTCTCTTAAAACTGCAGAGTGCAGCCTTTAATCCCAGATACCCAGAAGGCTGAGGCAAAGGAATAGTAGGCCTGCTTGGCCCACAGAATGAGTTCAAGGTCAGACTGGGGCGCTCAGTGAAACACCGTCTCAAATGACAAAAATGAGAAGATGGCTGAGTACACAGAGACAGCATCTGATTGACTCGTATGAAGCCCTGGGCTCAATCTCCAAAACTAAGCACAACACCAAATCAATTGAGAAGCTCAGACAAACCTGTGCCTGAAGCATCTGCTGTCAAATTTAATTCAAAAATTAAACTTGTTTTTTGTTTTGTTTTGTTTTTGTATTCATAAGGTTTTTTTTTATATTGCTACATAGCAATACATTCTCAGCTCTTTTCTGACATTCTTAAAGCACACAGTGGTTTACATACTCACCCTCCAACGCTACCAGCATATTACTGAGCTCTGTTTTAACGCCTTTGGAATACAAAAACATAAATCCAACACAGAGTAATTTCAGACACTACTCTCAGATAGAGTAGTCCTTTGAAGTATCTCCCCTGGAGCTAGACTCTTTAGATGCCTTTTCTTAGGCTTCTTCCTACCCTTTTTTTTTCCTCAGGATTTTTCCATATGTTTTTCCAAGTTGGGCCTGGAGATCTCACAGCTGTGGAGTTACATCTGAAGACTGATTTGTTCCATACATGGCTTCTTTCAGTACATTCTTTCCTAGAGAAACTGGAGAGCTTTTATGAACCTGTGTAAAGTAGTGAATATTTATGTTAGAGTGATTATGCCCCCAACGAGAACGTTCATTGGATTTCAGCCAGGTGAAATCTAAACTCCATCTAAAAATCTAAATGATTAACATGGATAGATCATTACGATGATAACAGCTTCAGATTTTTAAGGCTCATTCAAACATATCATTAAAAGTAAGAGCAGAGTTTTAAAAGGACATTTATTATGAGTTCTGTCTTGTTGGGTGGTAATTGGGGGAATCGTTTCCAAGAGAATGAAACAGAACAGAATAAATGAGAGCTGAGACTGAATTCCAGACCAAGTCTAGGTTGGCGAGAACATGCTTAGATTGCAGGTCCCTGAGAGTAAAGTTCTCAGTCCCAACAAGAAGAGTTAGTATACGCACTTTTCTATCCTTGGCTACAGAAAACGAGTCTCTTTTTTAAATCCCATTGAAAAGACTGAATTTTTAAATAAAATTCTGGTTTTGAAGTAGTTTACATATTTACTTAAGGGCCACAAGTAGGGATCAGATCTCCGTGTGAATTACGGAAGTGTATTTTCCGGAGGCGGAGAAAAAAAAGCAGACAACACACATTCTGTGTCCGCTGAAAAAGGAGTAAACTCAAGCAAGCAGAAGCTGTCAGAACAGGTGGGTGGTGGCTGAATTCTCTGTCAAAATACACACACACACACACACACACAATGTAAAGACAACAGTAAAGATTGTCTGTCTTGGAAACACCCACAGAGTTGGAGAGGGTGCTCCCACTTCCAGTAAGAGGGAGTGGTTAGAGCCAGACTTGAGATAGCCTTGGCAAGCTAGCTCCTATACTCTCAGTAGCACACACATGAGAGAGAGAGAAAGAGAAGGAGAGAGAGAGCGAGAGAGAGAGAGAGAGGGAGCGCGCGAGGGAGAGGGAGAGAATGAATAGGAAGACAAAAAGTAACTCATGGCAGGAAGAGCAAAGGGAGATGCTATGGAAATCTCTCTGCTCTTGGGACCTGAGCAGAGTGGTGGCATATGGCATTTTAAAAACTCCCTTGCTAAGCTAGCAGCTTGCTGGCTCCTGAAACTATGAACCAAACTCTTGGAAAACTCAGAGGAGGTATCACAGCACTGTAATGCTGAAGCCTGGACAGTAGAGCAGCTGTATGTAGACTGTGGGGAAGGAACTTTGAATCAAAGCTCACAGTATTTGGTGAGGCAGAAATCCCATCAGACTCTTCAGGGCAACATAGACACGGGGTCCATGCAGCACATGCAGCACTGGGAGGAACAACAGGGAACAGGACCAACATTCACAAACAGACCCTGATGGGCCACCCACAGGTGTGACCAGCACCTGGGCCCACAGTCAAAGCTGCAACCAACAGTCAGACTGGTGTTGGAGACTGAGCCTGGTGCTCTCTAGCTGAGAAAATACTTAACCTACAACCTATTCCTTTTAGGATATGAAACCACCTCCAATGAAAGAGTAAGGGTGATTTACTTTTAATTCAACCAAAGACCTAACTCCAGATGTACAAGTCCCCAAATCTGCACATGTGTGCATGACCGTGCATGTGCAGGCAGGCACGCACACACACACACACACACACACACCACCTTTCTCTCTGTCTCTCTGTCTCTCTCTCCCTCTCCCTCTCCCTCTCCCTCTCCCTCTCTCTCTCTCTCTCTCTCTCTCTCTCTCTCTCTCACACACACACACACACACACACACACACACACACACACAAACACACACACACCACACCACCACCACCACTACCACCGCCAAAAACCAATTAAACAAAACATGTCTTCTCCCACATTAATGATCTCTGAATTCACTGTGACTCCAGGGATGGACCTGGTTAGGGGCAGTGAGGGAAATGAAGACAAACAGAAGAAGACAGAAAAGTGGGATTAGGCAGACTAGGCTCTCTGATGGAGAAACTACAGCACCCATGAAGTTCAACATCTTCATCATATATACTTAAATACAGAAGGGGTTTTTTTGCAAGCAGCTGAACAAGGAGGTGGGGCCATTACAGACTGATAAACAAGCAGGGGAAGTTATGGTAGATATACAGCTGGATCCAGGAGACACGTGCTTAGCAAATCTCAATAAGGGCGGTCTCAGTAGGAGAGTAGTCAGGCCATGTGTATTAGAGATGTAGGGAGAGAAAGCTATGGTAGATATTTTCTGCATAGACTGTGAACACTGACCCCAAGACCCCCCAAGGAAGGTTTTGCCATCCCTCTAAGGCTCACCCTGGGGGGAAGGCTTTGCCATTAACATGAATTTAAACTGATAGGGTCCTTGGCACGGCTGTGGCCATGCTAACAACACATATTCATTCAAGCCTACATATTCAGGGTTTCCTCGGCTTTCCACAAAATCCCAAAAAAGAATTCAAAAGAATAGCCAAAAGTATGTTCAAAGAAATCAAAGAAGATGTGAATAACCTCCTTGACTGAATGCCAAGAACGTACAAACTCCTGGTGAAATAGACTGGGTCCATACAGGATATAAAAGGGAATTCAAAAAGAGATAGAAATTCTGACTAAAAACCAACCTGAACTATCAGAGATGAAAGTGGTTCCAGTACTCAACAAATGACTTAGTAATTCTAATAAAAGGTTCTGTGGAAAACTAACTCCGTGGAATAGTCCAAGCAGAGGGTAGGATATAAGGATTGAGAAGAGGTAGACAATGATGAGGAAGTAAGAACAACAGAGTGAAGATCCACAGGACACTGTGAGAAGACCAAGTGTACGGACTGTGCTTGATGGAGAATGAGGATAATTTCATGTGAAAGGCTTAAAATTTTTACATAAGATCATAACTGATAAATTTCCAAATTTAGGGAAATAAAAATTCATCCAGGCACAGATAGCAGCACATCAGGCAAGACCAGAAAAAAAAAAACTTCTCCTCATCCAATCATTGTCAAATATAAGTATAATTGAGAAAATGAATGAAATTGAGACGTGTAATCACACTTAAAGGAGGCCCATCGGAACAACACCAGACTTCTCAATGGAAACTCTAAAGGTTTGGATGGTGTCTTTTAAGACTTGAAAGAAAACCACAAAGCTATACCTAGCAAAACTATCATGACCGAAAGAGACAGAAAAGCTTCCCATGATTTAAAAAGGCTGAAAGGATTCATTAAACTAGTCCTGCAGAAGATAGGACTGAATTCAATTATTCTTCAATTTTGAAGAATAAACACTTCAAATTGAAAACGAAGATTAACATTTCCATGAGGTCACAGACAAAGGTAAACAACATTAGAATCTCAGATAATTAAAAAAATAATAAATAAAATATATAATAAAATAAATAATAAATAAAAACCACCAAATAGTACAAAATCACCAAAATGACAGGAAATAACACACACTACTCAATAACGCCTCTGGATATTAGTGGTCTGAATCCCCAGCAAAAGACTCAAAGTAGCAGATAGGATTTATAAACAAGAATCCAGTAAACACTCTTCACCATCAAAAACAAATGAACCTTTGAGTGAAAGGATGGGTTGTGTGTTCCAAGCAAGTGGGATTAGAGGGCATTAGATTAAATGGGATGTGTACTCTATATGGCTACAATCAATTAAAACTAGACATCAGACAGCAGGTACAACTGCATAACGTGTACAAGTTCCTGGAGGTCGAACATCTACTTATGACTGGATCACCAAAGAAATCAAGACCCAGAAGTGCTCCTGTCCAAAAGGACTGCAGGGAAAAAATGGAGAAGAGACCGAGGGAAAGGAGATCCAGTGACTGGTCCAAATTGGGATCCATCTCAAGGGGAGGCTCCAAGGCCTGACACTATGACTGATGCTATGCTGTGCTTACAGTCAGGAACCTAGCATGGCTGCCCTCCAAGAGGCCCAAGAAGCATCTGACTGAGTCAGATGCAGATACTTACACCCAACTAATGGATTGAAGTTAGAGACCCCTATGGTTGAATTAGGGAAAGGCTGGAAAAAGTTGAGGAGGAGGGCGACCCCATAGAAAGACCAGCAACCTGAACTGCCGAGATCTCTCAGACACTGAGCCACCAACCAGGCAGCATACACCAGCTGATATGAGGCCCCCAACACGTATACAGCAGAGGACTGCCTGGTCTGGCCTTAGTGAGAGAAGACACACCTAAACCTGGAGAGACTTGAGGCCCCAGGGAGAGGGGAGGCCTGTAGGGTGGGGTGGGAGGGATGGGGCCATTCTCATGGAAACAGAGGAGGAGGAATGGGACGAGGAACTGTTAGAGGGCAGACCAGGAAGGAGATAACGACTGGACTGTAAAATATATTAAAGATAATAAATAAAAGAAAAAGAAAAAAATTACTGGAATAGAATAAAAATAACAGCATGACCTATGGGAATTGAGGAAAACAACTGTGAGAAAGAAGCTTATGTTAGATGCGCACACATTTAAAAAGTCAGCGATATAATCACTAAATGACTTAACAACATACGCTAAGGTCTTGGAAAAATGAGAACAAGCCAAACCCCAAATCCGAAGACTAAAAGATATAATTAAAATCAGGACAAGAATCAGTGGACCAGAAACAAACAAAAAGACCAAAATGAATCAATAAAACAGGAATTGGTTCTTTGAAAAGATAAACAAGATAGACAACCCATAGCCCAACTAACCGAGAGAGAGAGAGAGAGAGAGAGAGAGAGAGAGAGAGAGAGAGAGAGAAGGAGGGAGGGAGGGAAGGAGGGAGGGAGGGAGGGAGACCTAAATTAATAAAATCAAAGATAAAATGGTAGTCTTTACAACAGATACAAATGAGATTTAGAAAACCATTAGGATGTGAAGTGGAAACTTCTGGTTTCTTTGGAAAGTCACTTATGTCAAATGGTGTTTTGCTGGGGCACACGGGTGCAAGGATCTTTTGCTGGAGCAGACATGTTCCTAAAGTAGACACAGGTGAAATGATGTTTTGTTGTAGCAGACACATTAAAGAATGCATGATAAAGGAGTAAAAATATGACCCCACAGACAGTGGGAGATAAGCACAGAGAACTGGTTTGCCCCGCCTCGCTATTCTTCGCTAATGACACACATGTATTGGTTCACCTTACATAGTGTTGCTGAGCTCCACCTGTGATAAAGCCTCCATTGAGAGAAAGTCACCCAAGAACTGCTCGTGAGGTTCCTGCAGCAAGCCTTGCAGTTTCTTCAGGACTGAACTACATGTGGGTTCCCTAACTGCAGGGAAGACTGGTCTGCAGCTGCTGATTCATATTTGCTGTTTGCTACAGGGTTGAACTACTGACAAGGAAGATTGAGCTCACCCCAAAAGAACTGCTGTTAACCAGGTCCACCCCCCCCCATCCTAATAAGTTTTCTCTTCCATTACCGCTGGTGGGAGGTGAGCAAGAAGAGAGGTTGAATACTTACAGATTGTAAAATATTTAACCTACAAGGATGTATCTTAAAATTATATCCCACCAACTTGGAATAGCTAAAGAGATGAGTGGATTTCTAGATATGAATGACCTATTGAAACTGAAGCAAGATGAGGAAAACAATTTAAATATCTAAAACAAGCAACAAGATTGAATCTGTGATTTAAAAAAAAATAGTCCCAGTCTCACTGGAATAACAAGAACAAAATAATGAAATTATCTCTTTAAATGCTTCCTTGCAATAGGAAAGGAAAATTCCACACCCTCCTAATGAAGCCGATATTAACCAGCTATAAAAACATACAAGAAAGGAGGTGGGAGGGAGGTGGAGAGAGGACAGGCTATAGGACTAGGAGAGGTGAAGAGAAAATAATGTATCAATTTCCTTGATGAATAGAGATGCAAAAATACTCAAAAAAATACCTGCAAACACTTAAAAAAAGATCATCCACCATGACCAAGTTGACTTTATTCTAGAGATTCTGGGATGGATCAACATATGCAAATAAATAAAGGTCATCTATATATAAAATAAGTGGATTCAAGGAGGATGGAAATCTCATGATTATCTCAATGGATGTCATAAGGCTTTCTCAACAAAATTCAACTTCCCTTTATGATAAAGCCCCTGAAGAAACTAGGACCAAAGGGACCTTATCTTGTCATAGTGAAGGCTATACACGGCAGATTTATATACAACATTTTAACAAATGGAGAAAAATAACTCTTAAGCATTGCCCCTTAAATCAGATGCAAGACAAGTGTGTCCACTTTCTGTACCCCTAGTCAAGGCAGGACTTGATTGAGCAAAAATACAAGAGCCAGAAATAAAAGGATTACAAATAGGAAATGAAGAAATCAAAAGATTCTGTTCTCTGGTGCTGCGATGTTGTGTGGAAGACCCCCCCCCAATGACTCCACAAAAAACTTAGAGCTGATAAACACTTTCAGCAAGGTGGTAGGGTACAAAATTAACACACAAAACCTGTAGCTTCCTTCTATGCCAATAACGAACATGCAGAAAAAGACATCACAATTGCTGGAAGGAAGGAAGGAAGGAAGGAAGGAAGGAAGGAAGGAAGGAAGGAAGGAAGAAAAAAGGGAAGGAGGGAGGGAAGGAAGGAGGGAGGGAGGGAGGGAGGGAGGGAGGGAGGGAGGGAGGGAGGGAGGAAAGTCATAGATTAAACCTAATTAGGGAAGTGAAAGACTCCTGCAACCAAAACCTTAAAATACATAATGAAAAATAGAAATTAAAGATACTAGAAATATGAAATATACCTTGCCCAAATATATATGGAAAATGTTTGATATCTTTAAGAAACAGAGAAATGCCAATTCAAACTACATGGAGATTCCCTCTCACCCAGTCAGAATGATTTTCAGTAAGAAAACAAAACCCAACCATGAGAACACTGAGCAATGGGGACTGAGGACAGTACTCGGGAATGGGGACCTTTATCTACGTGCCCATCGCCACATTAACTGATAAAGAAAGTGAGGTGTGTATGCAATGGGATTTCATCTAGCCATACAAAAGAATGACTTTGCATCTTTTGCAAGAACACAGATGAACTGGAGATTATCAAAATAAGTTAAATAACTTGGGCAAAAATAAAGGGAAAAGAACAAATATTGACTTCCATTTGTGGAGCCTAATGTATACACATTCATACATGTATGTAATATATAATTACATAACTATGAATACATATAGATCATGAATACATATATCATATATACATAAACATATATGACATGAAAGTAGGAGTGTGATTGTGGATATGTAGCTAGAGGAAGGAGAACGGAGAACAATGAAGACCCAGAGAAAGAATTAGCCGAAGTACAGATACTCCGGAGTGAAGGCGCCTTTATCAGACCTGTTTCTTCGTAGAATGAAGAGTTACAAATAATTAGTTGTAATGTGCTGAGGTAGCTCAATGGTTTGACATTCAAGTAACATCTGTCGTGGCATGATGTGAAACCTGCAACTGTTTGCTCCCTACCCCAAAATATATCTCTTTTAGTCCTATCTGTTACCCTTAAAAGAACTATTAGGACCCTGGTTTTTATTCTTGATTGTCAATTTGGCTCCGTCAAGAACTAACTAAACCCTATGCAACTGGCTACACCTGTGAGGGAATACCCACCCTAAATCCAAATCTTTTGAGGCAGGAAGATCCACCTGTATTCTGGGATGAACTTTCTGGGATCCTGTATGAACAACATGGAAGAAGGAAGCTTTGGTCTTTGCCTGCTCGCTCTCACTCTCGCTGGCAAGTCCATTCCTTCACTGGCATTAGAGCCTAATTCATCAGGATTCAGGTGTATACTAAAGATATCTAGCCTCTTGGATTGAACAGATACTGGATTCTTGGACTTTGTTGGTAGACAGCCAATGTTGGACTAGCTGAACTATATAGCCTGTAAGCCTCTCTAATAAATCTCCATCATTTACAGGTAGATGGATGGATGGATGGATGGATGGATGGATGGATGGATGGATGGATGGGTGGATGAGTGGGTGAGTGGGTGAATGGACAGACGGACAGATGAATAGACGGATGGACAGACAGACAGACAGTTTTGTTCCTCTGGGGAACTCTGACTAACATACCTTACAACACTACGCTGAGGTGTTCAGCCTCCAGCCTCCTTCCTCTTTGAATTCCAGTATTCTGACTGGAATCCTTGCTTACGTTTGCAGAGTCTCTCTGCAGAGGTCTTTTGGCTTCTTCCTCTGTGAAGCAGACAGCAGTAAAATCACCATGCTTTTAACATTTCCTTTTTCCTTTGTCTTAGTTTTGCCACAACTTTTTCTAGATACACATTACTTTCAGTTTTCACTGGACATCCCATATCTTGGAGGTTGATGACTTTCAACAATTCTGGAAAATCTTTTAACCATTACAAAATGGAATAAAAGAAAGAACACAGGAAAGTCATAGGTAAATAACTGCGTCCGGCTCCCATTTTAACATGTGCTAGGACTGGATAGCGTGTTACCTTCATATCGTACCCTTATATACTTTTATCTTCATTTGGATTTTGCTTTATGAACGATTTTGTCAGGCATTCCTTCTATCTCCATCTCTGGATTTAACAAACATCGTAGCTCTTTGTTAATGAAATTATTTTACCACTATAGTTTCTTAAATCTCTAAAATGTTTTTGCCCCCCCCTTTTTTAACCAAATTTCTTGAATTTATTTCTGTCTTTATTTTGCTCACCTCTGCCAAGTTCCCTTTAGATTAGGTATTACTTACTTTTGTATCGTTGTGGAAAGACACCATGACCAAGGAAACTTAAAGAAGGAAGAGTTTATTTGATGCAAGGGTTGTTGGCATTTAGTCTAGGCTCCACCCCACAGTTACCTGGCAAAAGCCAGGTGTGCCTAACTCACTATAAAAGGGGCTACTGCCCCCCTCGTCACTCTCTTGCTCTTCTTCTTTTACCCTTTTACCCTCTTCCCACTCTGTCCCTTCTTCCCCCCACCCCCTCCCAAATGCTCATAGGCGGCCTCCTCCTCCTCCTCCTCCTCTTCCTCCTTCTTCCTCTCTCTCTCTCTCACCCCCCCCACCGCCTTTCTCTGTCTCTACTTCCTCAACTCCCCTCCCCATGCCCTAGAAAAACTATTCTATACTGTACCCATCGTGTGGCTGGTACCTCAGGGAGAAGAGATGCCTCAGCATAGGCCCACAGAGGCACCCCCTTCCTTCACACCATAGCATGCCTCCACCAAACATATCCCTGGCTTCATTTTCTTTTTATAAAACACAACAGTGGTTCCATAGTTCATGCTGGTTGAGCGGAGGTAGCAGGTTGCAGGCAGCGGCTACATCTACTGAGAGCTCACATCTCAAAGAATAAACAGCAAGCAAAGGAAGAACTCACTCAAAATGGTGGAAGTCTTTTGATACCTCAAAGCATGCCCCAGTGGCATACCTCCTCCAGCAAGCGCACACTTCCTCATCCTCCCTAATCAGTCACCAACTGCGGACCAAGTATTCAAAGGCCTAAAACTTAAGGGGGCATCTCCTTTAAACCAGCACCATTCCTTTACTCATATTAAGTAAATTTGTCCCAAATCTTCACTATTTGTTATTTGAGCACTATGCTAGACACACTTTCCTCTTTTCTTTCTTTTTGTGAGGGTGGTGTATGCACAGATGCATGCTTCTGTTGAGGTACACTTATCCCACACATGTGCATGGAGAGACCAGAAGCTGACTTGCAATGTCTTCCTTTATGGTTCTTCCTAGTTTTCTGAGACAGGATCTTTCCCTGAGCCTAGAGGATTGCCTTTTATGCTAGACTGTTAGCCAGGGAGCCCCGGGATCTTTCTGTGTCTACCTCCCACCTACTATTCCAATGCTGGGGTTACAGATGCCAGCCTCCCACACCCAGATTATTATGTGGGTACTGGGGGTCAGAACTCGGGTTCAGTGCTTTACCCATTGGCCCATCTCCCCACTCTTCTTTTCCTGTTCTTGTTGCTCCGCTTTCATGGACGTCCCTATGTATTTTGTGATTTGGAGGGTGTAAGCGATTCACTTCTTAGAGCTGCTTAAACCTTAGAGAGTCTGTCGATTCCTCCGTACAGCAGTTACTTTTGCTTCTGGAAATTGGCTCTAACCCAAACCAAAATGACTCTGAAGTGAAGTTCAAACTGGAGTGCGCAGACCACACAGGTGGTATTAATTAATGCAGGTCATAAACCCATTTGAAGGCTGCCTTCTGGCTGTGAATTCTAAGAGAGCTTTTATTATTCTCTTGGCAGCTTTTACCTCTAAGAGTGTGATTTTCCTCACTCTGTCTTCTGGACAGTTGGTTTATTTCTGATGTGAGCTGCCTTGCACCTTGGGGCCTGGCTCTACGGAGGTCTCTAGCTAGAACCCTAATCCTAGAAGGCCAAAGTCCTCCTTTTGTGTCCTCTTTGTCCTTCAGCCACCAAAGTAGAAGTTCACTTCTTCTTCGCTCTGCTGAGATCCTCAAGGGCAAGAGCAATCTACCTCCTACAGTATCTATTTTGACTTCTTATTCACTTCTGGGAGTTCTACAGCTTCTAATTCAACAAAGCTTTTAGGACGTTCTGGTGAGGTCTTTTTGTGTTTGATTTTTACAAGTATAAGACTTGTACTTGCTACTTGGACCTGGTATTCATTAAACGAAAATAATGTTTAATAATAAATTTAACAGGCATTCTTCCCCTTACATATCAGCACTTTAATTCACTGGGAACCTTGAGATCTCTTTTTGTATGTGAAATCATCCACTCATAGAGGAAAACAATCACCTCTTCTCATTCATCCATGGAAGATGAAACAGTTGACCACAGAAGCAGAGAGTGGGACAGAAGCCACTATAGGGCAGAAGGTCTCCAAGATACAGAGGATGCTAAGAAGGTAGGTGTGGAAGACAAGGCCCAGCTGGAGAGGATCCATTCTGATGCTCTATAGCACAAGAGATGATCCCAGTCAATAAGGCATAGAATATAAAACATGTTGAAGATGTTGCTGTATCCAACACACTGTACTACTGAGAAGCATACTCAGCCTCATTTTGCCTTAGCTAAAAGCTGAAGACACTATTCCAATTTGTTCTTTCTTAGGCATTCATAAAATATTGAGGATATCTTAGGACAGTGGTTCTCAACTCCTGATCATCACTCCCATTTTGGGGGGAGGGGGTATTGTTGAACAACCTTTCACAGGGGTTGCTTAAGACCTTTGGAAATCACAGATAATTACATTACAATTCATAACAATGGCAAATATCCAGTAGAAGTAGCAACAAAAATAATTTTATGGCTGGGAATAGCAACTCCAGGAACTGTATTAAGGGGTCTCAGCACTGGGAAGGTTGAGAACCAGTGTCTTAGGATCTATGAAAACCCTGTGAAATTGAAAATAAAAGTTAGATTTAACCTAAATAAAAACTCCTGCTTAGCAAAGGGTATTTCTGAGATTTTTTTTACCTCTGATCCTATCTTTACCCTTCAAACTTGTGACTTGGATGGTGTATGATAACCATGGGTGTACATTGCTTAACTGGATGAAGCTAATGGAGCCTAAGTCTTTATTAGCAGACTCCCAAAGTAGTGGATGTTGGAGACCTGAATCATGAGTATTCTCATGTAGTCAGATGTGCCTTCAGGAGGGACGGAAAGTTGGCTAGACTATTCAACCCTCACATCAGGTTTCATCATGGAATATTTTATTGGTAATAAAAATACTACTTTGATCTTTTATCTGCTGCCTTAATTTTATTTATTTATTTTAACTTGGTATATTGATGAAATGGGGCTGAAAATGTTTTTATAGGGGCTTTTTTAAAGTGTGCACATGATATCATTTTCAGTGTTCCCCTTTTAAAAGAATTCTGAATGTTACATGTTGGAGAAAGTATATTTACATATTTATGGAATCTATTTTATACTGCTGATATAGAGGGTCTGTAGAAAATATCAAGTTGCAGCCTCCATCACTGTGTGGTCAACACAACTGCAACATCTCAAGCAGTTAGAATAGCGCAGAGGTGAGCAGAGAAGCCAGGCTGCCATCCATCCGTTCAAGTTCATCTCCAGAAAACTATCACTAGGTAGCCTAAACATCACATAGACAGAGATAACATCAGTTCAAAGGCTAAGATTTATCTTAAGCACAGACTCAGAAGGAAAGGGGCCTCCCCAGTCTCTTCTTCTTTCTTCCTTCTACACACACAAACACACACACACAAACATACACAAACACACACACACATCAAATGTGTGTGTGTTATGTATATATATATATATATATATATATATATATATATATAAAGTTAAATATATGTTACACACACACACACATACACACACATACACACACACACACACACACACACACACACATACATATACATATATTTAACTTTGTTAGGATGGGGAATCCTTCCATACAGGTCTCCAAATCCAGGTCAAATGGAGAAACCAAGGGCAGCCTTTCATAAGATGCTTCATACATTCAGATAAAGCAGGAGTGCTTTTCAAATACTGAAGTCAGTAAGTCTTAGCTCAGTGGAATTTTCAGTCATACCCTTCCTAGCTATTTATCGCTTCTTAGTAAGTGACTGAAGCCAATGCCCACCTAGGCTGAGGAGGACGGCAGAGCCACTTTGTAGATACTCACCACAACTGCCATACCTTTGCATCAGGCCTTTCATGTTGGAATTTCCCAAACGGTTTAGGGAGCTATCAGTGCCTGGATTCCCATTACAACCTGATTCAATAATCACTAATTAAACAAATTTACTATCAAGAGTCAATGAGTTTATGTGGAAAAATATGAATTTGCATGGAAAATAAAACACAAGAATCAATAAAAATTTTGCTAATTTCAAGTATCTAACATTTTAAATTATTTGTTGATAGTTAAATTGCCAGAGAAATTGCATCTAGTCTGTACTGTGCATACAATCATAGATATCTAGCTTCTAGCATTAGAGAATACAGTATTTATAAACTATGTAAAGTATAAAGAACTCAAATAGATTAGGCCAAAAAAATTAATCAATCAATTGTACTATTACCCTGATGTTTGAGAAATTTGTTATTTTTAGTTAAGAATCCTAAGCTCTGCTAAAAGGTACCTAATACGTTGAAGCATATCATTTTTGTTAAATTATTTTTCATACAATATATTTAAATAGTGTTTTCCCTCTCCCAACTCCTCCCAGATGCTACCCACCCAAAATATTGTCTGTCTCCCTATCTCAAAAACAAACCAAAACACACAAGAAATAGAAAAAAAAATGAAAGCAAGAAACAAAAACAAACCAAAAACCTCTGAAAACACAAAAAAGTGAAAATCAAAACAAGCAAACAAAAACCAATAAGGAAACAAAAAGTCAAAATAAAGCAAAATTAAGCAGAAAGCTCACAAGAATTCCAGAGTTTGTTTCACTTTGACAACTACTCCTGCACATGGAGCCTTCCCCTAGGGCACGATTAATACACCCACTGACACTCCATTGTAAAAAAAAAAAAAAAATGAATATTCTCCTTTTCGAACAAGTCTCAACTGTAGATAGATAGCTTCTTCAGGGATGGGGTTCGATATCTACTTATTGCTGTCAGTGGTGGGACCACACCTCCCTCGAATCTCTGCAGGTCTTGAGTGTATGCTGCCGCAGTTTCTGTAGGTTATATGAAAACACATAATTTTACACATTGTTTAAAATGATTCCTAAAATACTCTCACAAGTAGTTCTTTATAGTCCTTTTTTTCGCTAACTCTACAGCCACTCTTCATTGGTACTGGGGCATTAAATGTGACATGGTACAGTACACAGGAGTAAACCATATTTAATATAACTCAGTGTAGCCAAGGCGTGAGAACATAGCAACTTGCTTTCAAATATGTTTATGTTATAATATTTAACATGACAGAAAAAAAATAACTGGAAACACTGGATATGATCAAAATGTGATATATACGTTGGGAATACTTAAAAGAAGTGAGAACTTCAAAATCAACAGTCAACATTCTCCTTATCTCCATAATTGCCAACATTTTAATCGACAGGCAGACCATCACCTTTATTTTATTTGTATTGTTAAATTGGGGAGTTGTTTGGTCTTAACTTCCTCAGAAACACCTGGAGATTGTCTTTTCAGTGACTGCTTTCTTTTGTTTTACATAAACAAAGGCTGAAGCTTAGAGAGGGAATGGAAGCAGACCACACTCAGGAGCATCGAAAAGGAACTGGATGTCAGTCTGATGGCTCTTGAATCAAATCCACAGCAGCCACAGGCGTGAACCCAAAGCTTCCTTCTCCTTTGGAAAAACATTACATCAACATTATAATAGGTGGACTTTGCAGGATCTTAAAATGAAAAGGAATCTATGTTAGAATCTCGTGCATTATTATATACTCTTACGTCTTGACCATCTGCTTGTGCATGTATTCACATGCTGATGAACCCATAAAATTAGTTCTACTTGAGATCTAACAACCTATGTCATTTTCTAATTTGGTTTTGTTTTACTCAAGTATGTCAACACATATATATACAATATTACATATGATATTACTAATAGTACATATATACTAATTATTATATATCAATCATATTGTATACATTAATCGTTACATAGTGATCATGCTACACATTATATTATATTGTAGGAGGAGCTAAGGTGGGAGGAGTAAGGAGAGGAAGAGTAAAAGGAAGAGGAGGAGTGAGGCAAGGGGGAGAGAGAGAGACGTAGGAGGATGAAGAGCCACATAGGTATGGAGACCAGTCCTGGTTAACAACTTATATTTAGGTTAGCTAATTGAGAAACACCTCTAATTGTATGGGCATATTGTTATTGAATATTACCAAACATATAAAGCCTTTGATTAATCTTTAAGCATTAGAGTTTCATTAATACCGGGTACCTCATGAATGGCAAGATGATCTAGGCTCAGCCCAACTGTGTGGAGACAGTGTGGAAGATTGGCAGAGCCATCTCCCACGCTAGCATCTCGTGGGTGGCAGGGCCAGTGTCTCTGGCTGGCCATTCCTAGCTGTGGAGCACACATGGCCTCTGGTCTCAGAACGTGGCAATAGAGCTAAGCATATCTGCTGCTTAGATAGTTGACTCAAGAAAATGTCCCTTTAAATAACTCCTGAAACATTATATACCATATGTCATGTGTCATATGTTATAGTACACATTATACATTATGTTATATGGTGTTATATGTCATATGCTCTATGGTATATATTGATGTATCCAAATATAGGTACAATATATGACTTTGAAAGCTTCAGCTGAATAGAAATTTGAGAGATTTGTGAGCTCTTAAGTACAGATATATATGTGTCTTGAGTCTTCTCCAAAGTCACCTACACAAAGTACACCTACATACCTTTAGTATGAGGCACTGAAGTTTGAGAATCTGATTGTGAATTCATCATAATAAGGCCATGTGTTACACGCTCATGGTTTACACGCCCATGTTGCTAAGGCCTCACTGGCCACTTCCTCAATGTAAATTCCAGCTCCCTCAGGGCTTCCCGAGGGACTTTGAGCTCTGTCTCCATCCAAAGCTGACGACTGATCTCCAGTGTCTCATAGGTGGCTCTTTCTTTTGTATTTATTTCGTTGAAAATGAGTATTGTTTCTCTTCCCCCACCCCCACTCCTCCCTCTTTCTCTCCACCTCCCCTCCCATCCTGAGATACTTTCAGTCTCTCCTTAGAAAATAAACAGACACCTAAGGGATAACAATAAAATAAGGTATAATAAGGTCAGACAAAACCAAATAAATCTCAATAGGACAAAACAAACAAAAGGAAAAGTGCCCAAGAAAAGAGACTCCACTTGTTTGTACATTTAGGAATCTCATAAAAACATAAAACTGGAAGACATGATATGTATGAAAACCTGTAAAGTAAAACAATATATAAATAAATAAAGCAAAGAAAAAAAAAAGCCCTGATATAGCCTGGAGACAAAGAACCACTGCCAGGCACGCAGCTTACACTTAAGAGTAGTTTGTTCCCCCAGTGAGACTCCCTTGGAAAAAACAAAATTTTGATTTGCAAGTGGTTATCAATTGGACATAGCTTCTGCATTAGAGATGCGGTCACGTGTCCACGCTCCTTTCAGCTCTAAGACCTCACTGGTAAAGGCCCTATGCATGCTGCCACAGTCTCTGTAAGTTCATATGTGTGTCTATCCTGCCATGTTTTCTTGGGTGTCCTCTATTCTGTACAGCTCTTCTTCAATAGGATTCTCTAAGCCTTCAGGGGAAGGATTTGATAGAGGCATCCAGTTTAGGGCTGGGTGTTCAGAGGTCTCTCTGACTCTGCATATTGTTTAAGCGTGTCTCTGTATTTTTCCCATCTACTGCAAAGGAAGCTTTTCTGATGCTGGCTGGCAAGATTCTGATCTATGAGAACAGCAAAATATCATTAGGAATTATTTTATTGCTAGGTTATCCTTTGTGAAACAGTACTATCGAGTTTTACCCTAGGTCCCTGACCTGTTTAGTCTTAGTTTCTTGGTCCCACAAGCAGCCTTGGAAATGGGTTCCATCTCAACGGGTGGACCTTAAATCCAATCGGATATTGGTTGGCTACTTCTGCAAGCTTCATCCCACTATTGCACTGACTGGCACATCTTGAAGGCAGGTCACAAAGCTAGCCAGTACACTCACCAAATGTACAATACTTTCTGACAATTAAATCAGGCAGCAATCTGTCCAATGTTTACCCTTATTGTGATTCCCCCTTTTAATTTAAAAATGATTAAGTCTAGGCGAACTAATGAATGAACATCTAAGCGGAGGTAACCATATTAGGGGGCTCTGTTTCTAACCTATTGGTTAAAAATGTCATGTAATACCTTCTTAAATCATGACAAGAAGCCAAGAAAACTGATAAACTCATTAAATACATAGAAAAGGGAAATAAAAATCCCCCAAATGCGAGATGATAGTATAAAATCTTTCTTCTTGTTAAAATGAAGCAAACACTTTATAGTCATGCCACATATGGATCTCATCTGCTCACGTAGAGTCACGTTCTCATGGGCCCAACATAACTCTGGGCTTTGTTTTTGTTGTGACTAAAACTCCTTAATATAGAGAGAACACTGAGTGGTTGTAAGAAGAGCTTGTATGTGTGCATACGCTGGTTTCATCTTCCTGCCATTCAGTGTGAGGAGACAATAATATCTTCATCCCTAACTTTGACTTTGGGACTCTGTCTTGGATGTCCACAGAGCTTGTAAAGACTGCTGGTTGTCTGATGGATGGGGAGCAGGTGTGCACATGATAGTCTCGCGGGCATTTTACCCTCCAACTGAGAAAAACCTGATGTGTTTTCCTGTCATTGGTATAAGCCCATAAAACCTGAAGGCCGGAGTCCTCATGTACCTCATGGAGAATGAATTAGACCACGCAGGCGAGTCTGGATCCCAACTTCGGAGATAATCAGACTAGAGATCTTCCCCAAGTTTGACAGTCATCAGTACCAATGTTTCTGTGGACAACTTCCTCCCCTGCAATGACAACAAATTAGTAAGAACCTCAGTTCATAAGAGCAAAGTGACCGGAAGCAAGCAGATGATAGAAAGAGTTACCACTTATTTTGAAACAGTAATTAAAGAAACACTGAAAGAAGCTTTAAGAAAGGAGTGGCTTGTTTCACTGTATCCCAGACCACCTACTGAAACAACGTACTTTCTATATTTTCTAAATTAAAGAATATTTTGTCATCTTCAGTGTTTGTTTTTGATGAGGAATCAATGACTTCTAGAAACCGGAAAAACTGATGAAAGATAAAATATTTCCACATACAATAACGACTGTCATTTCAAGTGGATTTGTGTGTTTTTGCCATACACAATGACTTCAAATTTTCACTCTTCACTTACCACACAAGCAAGCTACTAGGATCCATGTGCCTCCCATCTTCTTTGAAAAAATTCATTTTAAATTTAAATGGAGCTTGATTTTTAAAAAATTTCATGAAATATACTTGTATAATGGAGAAGAAAATAAAGAATTTATATTAGTAAACAATTGAAATGCATCCCTTTAAAAATTATTTTTTTAAACTCGGCACAATTGTTGTGAATAGCAACATTCCTTCACAAGCATACACTGATCACATTTCTCCTACATCCACCCTCCCTCATCCTTAACCCTCCTCTGCTGTTAACCTTCCTTATTACTACAGATCATTTAACATCTACTTTCAAATCATGCAGGATATGCCTACAGCATATTATGCATCTATACAAAATCTAGGAGACAGATATGAGATAAAACATATGATTTTTTTCTGGAAACTTGGTTAATATGATTATCTGCAGTTGTATCCTTAAATCATTTTTATTATTTTAGGTGTGTGGGTGTCTTGTCTGCATGTATAGCTGTGTATCACTTCCATGCCTGATGTCCTTGGAGGCCAGGAAAGGGCATGTGATTCCTGGGAACATGTGGGTGCTAAGACTGAACTTCTGGAAGAGCACCCAGTGTTCTTACCACTTTTTGAGCCATCTGTCCACCTCCCACTTTTCTTTATTTGTAGATTATTTTGTTTTATGCATGTGACATACCTTCATTCATCTTAATTTTGTGTATATGATTTTATTCTTTAATGTTTAGAAAAACTTTTCAAATAAAGAATCACCATGGTCGACAAAGCCTGAGGTCAGCCATCAGATACTGATTCTGATCATTTTAAAGCAGAAGATAAACTAAGATTCTGAGTGACATCTCGATTCGCTCAGAATTCTGCTCTAAAGTTTGAGGGAACCTGGAATGTTAGAGCCAGAGCACACCACAGGGCTGGGCAGGAAACATAAAAGGGATGGCCCCTGAGTGCTGGATGCCCAGCTTGCATCACAAGTGAAGTTGAGGAGGTCCTTGGATGTCACCTTGGACACTACTGACACTTTCATCTCTAGAAAATGAATTCTGCTTTTACCATCATTGCTGTGAAAAGACTGTCACCTCTGCAGAGGAAACCAAGAAAGACTGAACTAAGTCTTGGAATATGTGGGGAATAGGATGGCCATCCCCCTCACCATCGAAAGCTAACAGGTGTTCATTTCTGTCCATCCTTGTACAATAGTGAGATCACTCTTGCCCTTGAGGTGCAGATTTCAAACATAACTCCATAAAAAAACATGTCCATTTATCCACCAAACGCTATCACCTTCCAACAAACATTAATTTCCCATTTATGCACTCAATCCCACGTTCAGAATCTGAGAATGATATCTAGCCATCTTCTACTTCAGCCATGATACTTATCCAATGTGCGCCTACTATTAACCAAATTACAATGTAAATGGCCATCCAAATACACATTGTGTGGTAGTTTGAATAGGAAGAGCCCCTATAGGCTCATTGTTTGAATGTTAGGCCAATAGGGAATGGCACTGTTAGGAGGTGTGGCCTTGTTGGAGAAAGTGTTTCACCGTGGGAGTGGGCTTTTAGGTCTCCAGTGTTCAAACTAGTCCAGTGACAGTCTGTCCTTGCTGCCTACAGATCAAGATGTAGAAGTCTTAGCTCCTTCTCCAGCACCACATCTGCCTGCATGCTGCCATGCTTCCTACCATGATAATACCCAACTAAACCTCTGAAACCGTAAGCCAGCCCCCAACTAAATGTTTTCACGTATAAAAGTTGTCTTGGTCATGATGTCTCTTCACAGCAATAGAACCCTAACTAAGACATACTACATATAATACTCAAGGAAACAGCTTTGAAGACAAATGTATATATACATGTTATGCACACACATATATCCTATATATAAACTTATGTGCATGCATATATGCACATGAACTTATAAGTATATGTTTGCATTTATACGGACATATGTACCAAGCATCATTCCCGTGGTTAGATCTTACCCATATGACTCTTTTCTACTTCACACATGCCTTAGACTCGACACGAATTTCAGTTGACTGGGAACTCTAACATTGAGTAGATGTTCGTTCCCATCTCTTCAGGAATCGATGATCCCTGAATCCACTGATAATGCTTTGGCAAGAAGTACAGGAGTCAAGAAAGGCAAGGTCGTACTTAGCTGCATGTGTAGACTGTATAATAAACCATGAGTGGACTTTCTGTTTACACTTGGGTTTACACTGAGAATTCCTTAGCTCTAGTATTCGACATGTTACAGTAAATGAGATAGCCATAGAGAGTAACCATGCCTTGTCCACAGTCCTCCTCACTGCATAGCAACAACCTCATGTCTATTTGTGGTAAGAATCAACAGCCTCAGCAAACATAAATCTATTTTTGCATGTTCATCCAGTGGAATGAAAACTCCCAAATGATACATTGGGAACTCCCTCTTACAATTACATGGGATCATTATTTCATTTTGGTGAAATAAAAAAAACAAAAATCTCAGACACATAAAACCAAACGTTATAATGGGTGGTCGAGTAGACTAGTGAGAAATCCCCCATGCTTATCTTTGGTTCTGACTCTCATTATCTGTCTACAGAAGAAATAGTACCATACCATTCATGGTTCAGAACATTTACCATTTCCTAAAGGACAGAATACTAACTTTCCAAGACATTGTTCCCAGATGGTGAGATAAATGAATCTTTTTCAGAGTTACTCAACCATTCTGTAAGGCCAGCTGCTTGTGGGAAATGGTTTCTTCAGAAGGACAGCAAATTTATGAGTATCGACTCTGGAGAGTGTATCTTTGTAACTGAGATGTGTTGTAAGATATGATAATGACGTAAAAAGGCATCCGTAAATTCACTGACAATGCTTTGGCAAGAAGTACAGGGGTCCAGAAAGGCAAGGTCACACTTAGACTAAGTATCTTCTAACAGGGAGAAATTGGTGCAAGTTAAATATCCCTTCTCCCAAATGCTTGAACCAGTTTTTTGAGCCTTTTTTTTTCTTTTCTGTTTTTCTTTAAGGACTATTTCCATAATCCTATATAAACAATGAAACATTTGAAGATGAAACCAAGTGTAAACAGAAAGTTCACTTATGTTTTATTATACAGTTTATAGATGCAGCTGTCATGTGACACTATCCTGAAGGGATGTGAACGAACAACTATTCACACCAGATAGGGATCCAATGACAGACTAGAGTACAGACACCACCAAAAGTCCAGCTGAGTGAACCAATTAGCTTTATTGGGTCATTTGTAGGAATATGGGACAGGGGTTACTTATGCGAAGGTACAACTCAAAAGAGCTGTCATCACCAAACCCTACCTCATCACTGGTAACAGCTCACTCAAGCAGAAAGTCTGGAGCACACTGCACAGTTCACAGGGAGAGCAAGGCTGCTCCTTCTAGGTATTCCAATTGTTCTGAGCCTCTTCCAGGCACCTCAGCTTTGTCTGAGCCAGAGGTTCTCAACCAATGGATCGATTGTGACCCATTGCACGTGGGGAGGGGGGAGTCATATATCAGATATTTACACTGCAATTCTTAACAGTGTTCAAATCACAGTTATGAAGTAGCAATGAAATAATTTTATAGTACTGGGTCACCACAACATGGGGAACTGTATTAAAGGGTCGAAGAGTTTGGAAGATTGAGAACTACTTCTCTAGGCCTTTTTATTGGTTATTTGGGTGGTTCATTGCCACCTAAACCAATGGGAACACAAAATTGGCAGCTTTTAGGCCAAAGGTCAAAGGTCAAAGGCTGCATTTACAACTTATGAAATGTACCTTGACTCCGAAATGGAAAACAAACAAACAGAAAAAAAGCAAACAACAACAACAGCAACAAAAATACCCTCACAGACCCATAGTAATGTAAATCCCAGGAACAGCTTCTTAACTTTGTTTGTTATTTTATTTTATTGGTTATTTTATTTATTTACATTTCAAATGCTATCCCCCTTCCTGGTTTCCCATCTGCAAACCCCTTATCCTATCCCCTTCCCCCCTGGATCTATAAGGGTGCTCCCCCACCCACCCATCTACTCCTGCCTCACCACCTTAGCATTCTCCTACATTGGGGCATTGAGTCTCTATAGGACCAAGGGCCTCCTCTGCTATTAATGCCAGATAAGGCCATCCTCTGCTACATATGCAGCTGGAGCCATGGGTCCCTCTATGTATATTCTTTGGTTGTTGGTTTAGTACCTGGGAGCTCTGTGGGGTACAGTTGGTTGATATTGTTGTTCTTCCTTCTTAACTCTTAAACTAGCATCTTTGTAGTTAATTCTCGTCCATTAGTGGTTGAGAACAGCCTGCAGGCCAAAACTAGACAGTGCCCAGTTTAACCTCATGACTCTTGCTTGAAGCGATCACTTTAAGCTTGGGCCCTACATATAATAATCATGATTTTGCTTGACTCCCAGATTCTAAAATCATTCCTGGAAACCAGAATATTGACTATTCTCCTTATCAATTAACATTTAGAATCCACTTCTCAATAACTATCTTCACGGGTCACCTTTGATGGCACCCTGAAGAATGAAGAACTAGAGAACCTTCGTGAAGTCTAAAATTTGCTTCAGATAAAACTAAGCGAAATGATGATGATGAACATCTCTTTGCTGTGGCAGCCAGGGTAAAAGTGTGTATGTCCGTCTGTGTGTGCGTGCGCGACACACACACACACACAGGCGCACACACACATACATACACATACACACATACACACTCACACACACATATACACACTCACACACACAGGTTAAGAAAGCCTGATTTCTCTATTTATTTTCTTTTTTAAAAAGAGGCCCCAGTTTGTCATTTTGGCAGTCCTACAATAATTTCTTAGGTGGATAAGGCTGGCCTGGAACTCACAGAGATCTGCACGCTTCTGCTTCTCGAAAGTTGGGATGAAAGGCATGTGCCAACTTGTCCAGCTTAAGTTCTCTGGTTCTTAATTTAAAAAAATGAAAATCAAGGCATTTCCTTAATATGTACTTTATGCTAACTCTTCAGCAAACTACCACTCTGAATTCTGTTGGATAAGAATGACTTTTAAAAGTAATTTAGGTCAACATAATAATACACTTTGCCTTTGGGTAAGAAAAACACATTCCAAAGATATAAGGGGAAGATTGAATTATTAAAATAACTCAAAAATGACTCATTATTTAAGCAAACTTTCTCTTGAAGAACAAGCACTGACCACCTAAGTTATTAAAACTGAGAACTGTTTATTTTCTTAAACTTTTCTCATCTTCCCGTTGTGTCATTTTATTCATGTCAGTGAGGGAAAGAATTACAACAGTTTCCCGAGATTGGGAAACACTCTAGGTGACTTCTCTTCATGCCTGACTCATGCTCATCTGGGTCTCTGAGCCTCTGGCCTTAATAAGCTTTCTAATGCCTGTGTGGGTGTCCATTGTCTGAGCTGTGTCAGACCAAGGGGTTCATGTTAGACACTTCGAGTGCAGCCTTAAGCCAGACTCAACGGCCCCGTCTTTCTCACAAAGTCTTTTATATCTTAAAGAAAAATTACACTGTTTGAAATGAAAGACTCTTCAAGATTAACTTCTAGTCGAGCCATTCTAAAAGATTTATTTTCTCAATCGAAGGAAGACAGAGCTTAAATAAAAATATAGTGCTCTTTGGGAAAGCTCTCTTGGACAAATGGATGCGTAGGTAATAGCTGCTCCGGGGAAAGGTGTACTTCACATTCTGAGGGGAGCAGATGCTTGATTCTAAATGCGCTTCCAGCTTTGCTTCTGGCTTCCAGTACCAGACAGGACATCTGAGGACACCTCACCAGAGTGGAGCAGACCGTGATTTTGTTTTGCTCGATTTAGTCTTGTGTTGGCTGCTGACATCTGTTTCTTAATGTACTCCAGAATGCGGCCACTTGCGTCAGGCTGCAGCGCCTGATCACTATGCCCCTTGAATAACAGCGTTATTTTGGCTGGTGTTAATTTTGTTGTCAGAGATACAGCTGTTGTAGGAAATATTTTGAATTTTCAGTCACAGCTGGCATTCTGAAGTGCTGGTGCTCTGAGCACGGATATCAATCCATTTTCTAAATGGGGTGATGCTGGTGCTTTGAAAGGGAGCCTGTCGAAGTGGGAGGAGAGCCATTAATCCATGCTGTCTCACCCTGGGTCCTGCTACAAACACTGCCATTTACCAATCAGAATAAGCATAGTAGTATGTTTCAGCAGGGTGGCTTCTAGAATGTTTCTGTATACTATGGATGCAGTGACGTCATCAACAGAGCATATGGGAGAACTGAAATATCAAAGCCAGATCATAAAACTGAACAGTGAGAAGGGCTAGCAAGGTTGGGGAACAGCTAATTAAGGGGAGAGAGATGAGTTAGACCCAAAAGAATTTAATAGATATTTTTAAATTCATCACTTTTTAAAAATGTAAATCAAACCTACTTTTCTAACATACATGAAAACATACAAACCCATACATATAAATAAAGAACCTGGTAAGGTTTTGATATGTGTATGCATTATGCAATGTCTAAACTGGGCCAAAACACCTGTCTCCTGAAACATTCACCTTTTACTTAGAATAAAACATTCAAATCTTCTTTTCCAAATCAAGATGGTAACATCCTGTTATCAATTATGCAACAGCAGACCATAGTCTTTTCCTCCTTTCAAACTGTAGCACCTTCCGATGGCCTTCATCAAGTGTCTTACACAGATGTCCACAAACAGACATCATTTCCCTTAAACCAGTACTCAGTACAAATTCAAACATTAAATTTTCATCATATAATTCATTTTGCCATGAAGATTTAAAATTTCTTTGGTAATGATTATTTTCACTCCCTCAACATTAAAATACACCAAGAATAAGACATCTGGACTCTTTGCCAGAAGCTACACCTAGACAAGAATACTGAATTATCATTGGTACCCAATAGCATCCCAGCAAATATGATGGAATAAAGCAAGGCTGTTCGCCAGCAATCCTTCGAAAAGGGATGTAGTGATGGAAGGGAATATTTTGATACAACGATTAGAAGGTAAGGTTCTGGAATTCAGAATCGAAAATTATATCACCGTGCACTGAGAAACCTGTGGTACAGAAAGTTCCCTCTTACCTTCTCTTGTCTTTCTGCCCCAAAGTAGTGAATAAAAGATTGCCTTGGCCTTTCTCTGAAGTCAAGATACTTGTATGAGAGATGCCTTTCCTCCACTCTGAAGAAAGAATCCATCTCTCTGAAGACACATGGATGCCGAGAAGCTCTGGTTGCTCCAAGAGCTGTGAGTCTCAACAGATTTATTTTACTGGATCAATCAAGTCAGTTCTGAGAATAAAGGGGAAAAAATCAAGAGCCTACATTTCAGATAACCTTAAGAAATAAGAATCCAGTAGTGTTTAGTGAAACAGGGTGTATAGGCAGAAAGAAAACACAGGCTAAGATTCAAACAGGAGAAAATCGAAGGGACTGGCGGTCGCTGAAGCAACTGGCGTGCATGAAGCACTGAAGGCCTGGGGGATGCTGCCGAGAATCAGGACTAAAGGCTCTAAGGGCTGCCGGCACCCAGAAAAGGCCACTGGTGGAAAGACAGACGTCATCAGGGAACTATGACGAGGAGACAGTTGAACTTGAGGTGAACTTAGGTGACTGTCACAGTTAACTTCAAGTTGCTGATGGTCCAGGAGCTGGCAAAATAGAAGCACTAAGACTTAGAAGAAATCAAATAACCACAGGGAGTCCATACAGCGCTTACCTGAGAATCAAGCAACCAGGGAATGCCTCCATCGCTGGGAAAATGTTGAGAGGAGAGATTGACAGGTTGCGTAGAGTTGCATACAGTGACATGATTTTAACGAAATTTAAGAAATCCCCCAACTTGCAGCACACATTGGTGGACGGGAGGGTGGTGAAATCATAGGCCCTATTTTTAATGTATAAATGTATGCGTTTCGTGTATGAGTTAGAATGTCAGATACTTTACCTTTAAGAACCTAAATTCCCTCCGGTGTAGGTTTCCACCCAACCCTATTTTTAGATGATAAAACTGAAGCTCTGATAGGTTAATTATCGATATAATTAATAAGGGGGAAATTAGGGCTATAAATCTGACTTCGCGAGACGGAAGAGTGTGTGACAGAAACGGATGCGCATGCGTTGAAGAGCACTTCACTCTCCACATGGAACTTAATCTTTCTGAACTGAAAAAGAAATCTCCTCAAAGATTTGTCATAGTCTCCTGCCTGAAGGCAGTTTGATGGAGTTTCACAGTGCCTGGATGACACACCATGAAGCGTAGGCACTTTAGAATTGAAATGCTACCGTGGAATGTGAAGTTGAAGATTGCTTAAAGATGGACGTTTTCGACGGCTTCTTTCTATTCCCCAATAAATGGAACGTTTGCTTATTGCTTAAACAGAAAGAGGTGTTGGGATAGATGAAGTAGTTTTCTTAGGGGTTTTAGACAATGCATCCTGTTTTAGTCTGTCAATTCACCCTCTCTGCTACCTCTTACAGATCTCCTTGATACCAGTTTGCGCCAGTCGCTTTTCCGGTCAGCTGTTGCTCCGCACACAGCTGCCGTTCTGTAGATGCCCCTGCCCCTGTGATGATTCTTAACTTGGGCATTTTATTTTCTCAAAATCCTCCCATTACCTCTTACTACACCTCAAACAAAGATCGAGACCTCTAAAATCACCCAAACAAAAACCCATGTGGCCTGGGCCGGATACTCTTCAGAGTCTGTCCAAGGTGGTGACAGTACCAGAGCATTCGGCAACTGACACCCATCTTTGAGGTTGTGAAGAATGGACACATTAGTGGGCTCAAAACTCCACATAACAGACATCAGTTTCAGTAACGTTTATTTTTATTTACTTGCTTACTTACTTATTGGCTTTTCAGCACAGGGTATTGCAAAATAGCACAGGCTGGCCTTGAACTTGCAATTCTCTCGCCTCAGCATCCTGAGACTTAGGCTTTACAAGACTGATTCAGCACTCACAGCACTTTTACCTGGCTTTTGAGACATCAGTTTTTGCATATCTTTGTTTTGTTAAGTTCAGGCCACCTTGGACCTGTCGTGCAAGTTTGTGCACATCTTAACTGGATGTCAAAGAAAGAAGACTGGACATTTGAAACGGTTTTGTCGTCTTAGAGGAGAAATGTTCTCTGTGGTTTCAGGGGCAGTGGTAGCTAGAAGTTTTCCGTGAGCCTGTGAAAACAGCCGAGGTGATGGTTCCCCAGGGTGTCAACTTTGTAGTATCTTTCTCTCTGCTTTTTTTTTTCTCAGACCCTCGGGGTATGCAGACTGGAGGGAGTCATATTCCCAAAACAAAGCAACATGAGGGCTTTGCTCATCTACGACCTGGCTGTGTGCGTGTGTGTACATTAAACTCCAGAGCTGAGTTATAAAAACATGGGTGTTATACATTCTAGTTATTATATTTTATTGTGCGGCTTACATCTAACTTGAACTTGAATCACGAAACCCTCACATTCTTTGTGTGGAAATGTTTACAATCTGTCCATTCAAAGGCATTTACTGTGTTCCATGCTCAAACTACTTTTCTGAAGTTTAAAATCACGAGGACATGAAGCCGACCTACACTACAAAAGGAAAACCAGGAAGATGGGGATGGGTGACTGGCGAAGAAGGTAATGGAGGATCACTTAACTGAATGCTAACTACAACAATCAATAAACATGCTTGAAAAATGTCAGCTCTATCAATTCGTTCATTAGACACCAGGATTTCATGGAAACCGGCAAACACATTCACACTTTCTGGGTCGTAAAAAGTTACCATGGTCCCCCAATCTTACTCCTCCTCTAAAGGTTTTTGTTGGTGACCCATCTATTTTAGATAATTGTCAGGAAAATTTTCAAATAATGTGACTGTCCTGACTGGTTAAACAAAATATGCTATTCCTCCCATGGGGACCACATAGACATAGCTCCAAGAAGTTACTTTAACGATGTCAGGGCAAGGCAGATCAGCATGGGGCTTCAGCCTTCAGGGGACCCCTATGTTCTGACTCAGAAACAGTCATCTTGTGGGTTATAGAAAGCCACCCAGACCTTTGCTCAAACTTCTGTTCTATATTAGGAGTGTAGCCGAGGGCAAGTAAACCTATAGAAGGAAAGGGGATGCTCTAGAGGACCAGAAGAGCTACATTGTTTTCTTTCCAGGTACAGCAAAATGAATTATTACTTCTCTAGCATAATTTAATGGAAACTATAAGCCGCAGACCTCTCTGGTGCTTCAAATAGAACTGTTCCCACCCCATCTTCTTTCTCAACTTGTTCATGACAGACCCTTAGGTTGTACACCTGAAATCGCCTGCACTGTGCTATGAAGATTCGAATCCAGATTTTAACATGTGTAAGTAATTGGGAAAGACAACACATTCAGTTACCGCACTGTGAGGGGAACAGAACCCCAAGGTGAATTTGGAATACGGAGACAGGGTGCACAGATACAAAGGAAAACAATGTGGCCTGGGATGTATCACCATTTTCTGGTCTGAACTATTTCTCCTGTCCAAGACTTTGAGCCAATACAAAATGAAAAGTCCATAGCTGCCCGGAGTGATCAGAGAGCCTGGAGAACAAAGACCGCTCTGTGCACTGTGGACATCCAAGGATGAGGAAGAGCCTCAACAGTGTCTGTCCCATGAAACCACACATTTGAATTTCTGCTGTCTACCTAATGCCTGAAAAATAAGAGGCTCTGCCAGATAGTCCACACAGAAGATCTTTGTAACTGTATCTTCAGATGCCTCAGACAGGGCCCTGGGGCAGAAAAAATAAATAAAGGACTTGAAGGGCGCTTGGTTCTATGGAGAAACACCAGTTCGGCAGGGACAAGACAAGAAACAGACCCAGGACTCAAAGGGACCAACGAATATGTACGCTGCTCTCTGAAACGACTTTCATAGATAGAAATTCCAGCAAAATACAGCTATGCGTACCTTTTACTATAGGCTCGATGTGTTTCTGAACTCCGCTTGCCAGTGACTGACAGTGTAGTGTGCTTGGTTTGGATTTACTCTTGCAGCCTTGTAGACAATTGGGTTACAATTCAAGTTAGGCAAAGGGTTGGTTTCCTAAGAGATGGTGGGTTTTTTTTTAATTGATGCACCCTTCTGTGTATTTCAACCAAGGACAAATCCTTCACAAATTAATCCAGTAGGAAAAGCAAGCAACATAGATTTAAAAAAAAAGATCCAGTCTCCCTTTTCACTAGATGAAGTTGATCTTATTTAAGGGAAGGCATCATGAGTTTGATCATGACAATGAAGAACTGCCCTGGTCTCTTACATGTCATGATGAATTTAAAAACTGGTGAGGTGGCGCATTAGTTTCGAAGACAACTTTAAAAGCTTAAGATTATACTGCACCGAGATATTTTTTAGCATAACGCATTTCCTTCTGGAATTTTCCCACTGAGTCTGAGGGTGTCGTTGACAACTTTAGTTGATACATTTTCATTTTCATTCTGATTTGAACACAGGAAAATTTTAGATGTTGAACCAGTGATAGAAAGTTGATCACAATCCATAGGTAGCTAATAAATATTTTTATTCACTTTTATTACGTTTTATATTTAAACGTAAGAATGTTCTTGGAGCTGTTTGTCTGATCAAAAGTGAATGCTAATAATTGAACTGGCATATGATTCCTTCGATCTGCTTCAAGTTATACAGCTTTAAGCTTTCAGCTAATGATGCCTGAATGAGTAGATATGAAGTATACTTTTAATTAATATTTATTTAAAAATTTAAAATTAGTCCTGCAGAGGCCAGAAGATGGCTATGGAGCCCCTGGGTACTATGGAGCATGTAGGTGCTGGTAACCAAACCTAGATACTCGGGAAGAGCAGCCTTAGTTAGTAGGTCATCATCTCTCCAGACTCTTAACTACCTACCATCTATTTAACTGCACTGTGTTCTAATACAAGCATTCGAAACCAGTTAGAGGCTGTGAATTGTGGTTGCATATACATATTCTCATCAATACCTCCATTTGACTTCATAATTATACCATTTAATGTTTGATTATTCTTATTTATTTTGTCTCTTCAACAGATGTGTAATGTGTTTATTTCCTAAAGTGTTTTATTCTCCCGTTTTGGCTGTGTTTTGAAAAATATGTTTAATTTTATCTTGTCACAGCTCTTCTTCAGTTGTTTGGACAGATGTTGCTGGCATGCCTTCCAGTCCCACTGCCTCTTGTCCTTGCTAATTCTGGAGCACCTCTCAGTTGTGGTGGCTGTTTAATAGTCTTTGATAGATTGTGTTTGGCCTTAAGAAATAAATAGTGTACTTATTTTTAATAGGGTTTTTATTTGCATTTACTCAAAAGAGCAAAGTGGTTTTCCCATGACATCTCTATTCAAAACCCTAGTTCTTACCTTAATTTTATATTTTTAAGCCTACTACCATGCATGTGTGGATGAATCCAGAAAGGCACACGTGCATAGGAACAGAAGTACCACTTAGATTTCCTTTTAATTCTGGGAATTTGGCAGCTATATAATCTGCTTTCATCTCTAAATACTAAGTGCTGCAAAACATGACTTTTAGTTTTTTATTTTAATGTGTACGTGTTGTGTCCGTGTTTGAGTGGGCGCATGTGTTCGTGTGCATGCAGGTGCTTGTGCATGTGAGGTCAGAGGTCAACAGTGGGCACATACGCTCATGTGCAGGCAAGTGTGCTTGCACGTGGGTGCTTGTAAGGTCAGAGGTCAACAGTGTCTAGGCTCAATCACTCTCTACCTATTTCTCTTTCCTTTCCCAACTGAAAGGTTGCCTTTTCACATCTTTATTATTTCTTTGAGAATCTGATGCAATGTATTTTGATGATATTCACTCTCCTTCCCATACCCTTTCAATGACCAACCCCCCCACCCCTACCTACTTCAATTCTGTGTCATAATTTAAAAAAGAAAAACAGCGTTTAGTTTATGTTGCTCATATACTGTTGGATGTGTGGCCTTCCACTGGAGTATGGTTAACTTACTGGAGGCCAGGTCCCTAACAAAAATGGACTATTCCTCTTCCAGAAGCTGTGCGTTAAGACCAGATCCTCAGTTGGGGTTTTGTCTGTCTTGCCCATCTCTTGCCCATGTCTCATGAATGCAGTACAGATCTATGAGATCCCGAATCTGCCAGGCTCTGCCCTGTGGCCACAACGTCTTGCTTTTTACCTGGGCACTAGACATCCAAACTTAGAGCATCATGCTTGCTTAGCCAGCATTTTATTGACAAGGGTAACTCCCTTGCCTTGTAAACAACTCTTGAATTTTCTATACACGGGAGATATACAAATGAAAAGAATTACCTTCACCACACCCATATACAACGAGAAATTCAACATCATCTCCCACCCACTTCCCATTAATCACTGACACGATATTGGGTTTGATTTTAAAACATTGGTCTTCTGTTGTTTATGCCTAAAGATTTCGTTTCAGACTGTTTTGATTCAGAATTAATTTCTCAAAAATGCACAACCAGAACCATCTAGATAACAGTTTATTGTTTCAAATGCTTACCTGAAATGTTATATTGTGACTTTTTAATTTATCCTTTATACAAAACATTATGAGTCTTGTGGCATATCATAAAACATAAAAATTCCAGTCTTGCTTTATAATGTTGATTCCTAAATCTTCGGTCTTTGCATAGTTTACTTTTTCAAGTCGTCTTTTGAGATGCCAGAAGGGGAAGAAACCCCTTTCTACTCACTGTGAGGCCAAACAGCAAAAACCAAAACCAGAGGAGAACGTAAGATGCAGCTTAACAGGCATGGGGGAACTTAGACCAAAAAGCCCTTTTTAAAAATCGTTAATTGTTTATTTATTCGGAGGAGCTGCTCCTTAGCCCACGTGGTCATGTTTCATAGTTCAGGATCACAGGTCAGTGACATTCATCTATGGGGCTCAATCCAAAGAAATTCTTTACATTCTGAATTTCCTTTGTACTCCAAAGGACACCAGTATTTTCTTTAAAATTTTTCAAGGAATTATAATATCTGTAGAAATGTGTGTGTGCCTTCTCTCTTGGTCCAGCCCATACCAAACTTAAAGGAAGCTGCAACTCCCAGCATGACAATGAATGTGCCAACATTCACTATGAAACTCCAGATCCTTGGCCGGAGACCACATATTGGTGCTTTCACCAACCCAGCCATAGCCACAGTAGTAAAAGTTCTCCATACTTGTATTCTTGCCAGTTACATTAAACACGACCTTATTAAGAAAGGTTTATCAGAGAAAACCCAAAAATGAATATTTAAAGACAATATACCATTATGAATTGGGATTCATCCCAAAGGTACCAGGTACTGTCTCATTTGATACTAAGTAAGCATACTGCCATACTTATGAAGGAAACAGCATATGATATTCTCAGCAGATGTGGAAAAATCTGGCAAGTTTGAATCTCTTTCATGATAAAAAATCATAATGGACTAGTATTCGAAATTATTATAAATATTCTTGGGAGTTATACTCTAGTTATGGAGTTCTTTAAAAAGCAGTTATAGGACTGGAATGAAGCTCAGCACTGAAGAGTACTTAGTGGTCTAGCAGAGGACTTGAGTTCTGTTCCCACCCTCTACATAGCCTTTTTGTTACTATGACACTTGCTATAAAATAGTAATGTATAGTGATGTAGTGAAGGAAGAAAAGTCCTATGGGTAGTACAAAAGAAAGATATTGGAAATAGACCCACAAGTATAAGTCAAATTGAGCTTAAAGACATGTTCCAAGATAATTCAATGGCAAGAATGGTTAGCTCAGCCAATTACAAAAGCACACTGACACAGTAGAAGTGCATCCTGAACAAACAGGAGGGGGTGGAGGAGGGGAGGGGAGGAGAAATGGTGTTCTTCACATCACAACAGACCTTGAAATTAGCTAAGCACGAGTCAAAGGTTTACCTGTAAATGCTATGACTGTTAAAATTCTGGAAGAATGCAGAAGAAAATCTTGTGACCTTAGATTGGGAAAATGTTTCTAACTATATTTTTAAAAATCCACTGAGTACACAAAAGGAAAACGGATAAATTGACTTCCACTACATCTAAAGCCTTCCACCATTTTCCAAGGCTAGAAAGAGACTGAACGTTGCGCAACTTCTTCCTGTGTGTTTCCATCCTCTCTGACAAATAGCTAGGAGCTCGGTTACTGCATCACGTGGGAAGTGCACACTCAGTGTTGTAGGAGACGGCCAACCTGTTTCCCCAAAGTGCCTGCATCCCCATCAGTAACATCTGAGAGCATCAGGTTCCCCGCCCGTATCAGCCAGTGTGTAGCATAGCATTGAAGTGAATCACAATCACTCACTGGAAGAAAACATCTTCAAAATACGTATCTGACAAAAGACATAACGTAGAATGCATACAGAATCTTAAACGTTAATAACATGAAGGTAACCCAATGGGTAAAGTTCTAATCATTTTTTTTCCAAGATCTGTGAATCATACATAAGCAATATGAAAGATTATTAACATCCTTAACTATGAAGAGAGTGAAGATTTCCTAAAAGTGAGATACACTTCTTGCCACCTGAATTGCTAAAATATGAGTGAAGAGAGTAGTTGTGAAGACACGAAGTGGAATGGCCACTCTGGAAAACAGATCAACCGGCTACTCCAACAGTGGATACCTATCCTGTGGCCCAGTAGCCCATCCTCTAGCCAGTTCTCAGAGACGTGAAAAGCTTCGCACGCACAAAGGACACAACAGTGCGCGTGGCGACCTTGCCTGTGATAACCGAAATGAAAACGGGCTCGTTAAAAGTATCCCGCGTAATACAACACTCAGCGAGAGTGGAACCGAATTAACAACATGAGCAAGAACGAGGGCAAGTCAAATCACGTGACAGCGGGAGTACGTACTGCGACTTTTCACCTGACGTACATGCTAGCGGCTGAAATAGGCAGGAGAGTGATTCCCTGAAGCCAGGTCTGGGGGGAAGGGATGGATCACAAAGAGCGCAGAGGATGTTATGCAATGACAGGAATGTTCTAGATCATGATTGAGAGAATGTTTGCATAATTTGCATTTGTCAATGCTTACTAAAATGTTTATTTTAAAGTGTTTGATTTTCTTTATTGCAACTATAGTCATTTATTCTAAAGTTTGCAAAAGATGGATATTTTAAGATAAGAGTAACCCCATGAACTAAGTCCGTATTACTTAAGTTGTGCCTTGAACCACTTTACATAGAATCGTAGCAATGGGAGGCAGCACTACCAAGAAATAAAACAAACTAACATGTATTACTTTTGAAGAAACGGACCAGAGAGTCATCTCATAATTACAATGAGCAAACAGCACTCTGCAAGCTAATTGAGATACAATTATTAGTTAAGCATAGCATCCATCTTCCCTGACTGTGAAATACATGCAAACATGGGGCTTTATCACTGCAATGGATGCTGAAATTATTTTGAAAATTTTGTGTGATAATAATAGTGGATAGTATTTGGAACATTTGCTACTAAAAAAAAATGTCCCCCTCCTGTCTCATTTGATAAGATAGACTCAGCAGGATCTGAAGATGAGAGTCACAGAGAATGCCCACCTCTGGATACGGCCCCCCTTTAGTTTGCTCGGACTTCCTTCCCACAGCTAGCCATGGTAGCTAAGTCATAAAACTGTTTGGTTGGTCTTAGTGCCCGGGACTCTTTCTTGCAGAAGTGTATGAGGACTCCCCACAGCTGTGTTCCATCAGATCAGCCTCCTGGTCACTCCTCCATCTCCTGCTTCCTCTCCCCCCACCCCGTGGAATTTCATCCACAGAACATTTACTGTGAAGTCTAACATTTTCTTTCTCGGAGGAGAGTTTGAGTGTTTTACTCTTTATATAATTTTTCATAGATTCATTGCTTCCTCTTTAATTATAATATTTCTCAGAAAATCAAACACACTAAGGAATGCAAGGCCTTCACCTCCCTTCTGTCTGGGGACTCGAGATTTCCAACAGACAGCTGACTTCTTCCCAGAGTTCCCTTTAATTTTGGGAAGAAAGGGGTGAGGTGGGGGTGGGGTAAAGAAGGAAAATTTTCAAGTAATTGGGCTTTTTAAGGCCCACAGTTAGACACAGATTTTAAAAATTAATTTATTATTGTTATGTTCCCATTGTATGTGTGTGGTCACAGAAGTCACTGAACCTATGTGGGGCCAGAGAACAACTTTATAGCATCTTACATGGGTTCTAAGGATCAAACTCAGGTGGACAGGCTTGCATGCAAGTACTTTTACCTGATGAGCCATCTCACTATGTATGTATGTATGTATGTATGTATGTATATATGTGTGTGTATAGATATATGTATACATATACATGTATATATGTGTGTATATGTATATGCATATAAACATATATGTGTGCATGTGTGTATAGATACATGTATATATGTATACATATACATGTATGTGTATATATATGTATATATGTATGTATGTATATATATAAATATATACATATATACATACATACATATATACATATATACATACACATACACATATACATATATATATATATACTTTCCTCACAGAGCTACTCTTGAGAATAGTTCTTTTCTTTCCCCAGTGTAATTACAACTCACCAATGACTACAGTATCTTTTCCCTTTCAGAAACCAAATACACACGCATCCCTGTCTCCCGGAAGAATAGCTTCATATCCTTGGTTACAGCACAGCTTCCCTTAGTCCTGCTACTGCAATACATTTCCTTGCTCCCATTAGCTACAAGTCCAGTGTTCTACTTATATCTTAATTGACCAAACTCTCTGGAAACCGTTATCAAGGACTCTTGCTCTGTACTACAACAGGAGCATACTGACCTGAGAGCCTCCATCCCATCATTCACATTATCTTGTGCTATTTCATCTGAAAGACCTGACAGACAGTACGTGTGTGTGTGTGTGTGTGTGTGTGTGTGTGTGCATGTGTATAATGCATGTGTAACATCTGTATGCATGAATGTGTGCAATGCATGTGTGCAGTCCATGTCCACTGCTGTGACATGCACATTAACTTGTCTCCTTGCACATTAACTGCTGAGAGACACCCACTTTGTGCTCCAAAGTCCATTTAAACACTAATCACTTTTAGCTCAGATTCCTAGCCGTGACCAGACCTAGAAGTCACACTGTATTTTCCTCTATGGTAACCACGTGCGTTCCAGAGGGGCCACTCTCCACACTCAGAATCAGCAGAGTTTCCCCTCAAAGAGACACTCTGCTTAGTATTCTCAAAGTAGGTTTCTGTCCCGATATACACCTCGAGACCACTGGCTACTTTTCCTCATTAAGAAAGTGAAGCAGATGTTCACAGGAACGTCTGGTAGAATAATGCCCTTGATAGGAAACCCCATCACTAAACATAGCAGGTACCTCATTTAGAAATGTCAGGGTATTGTATTTATACATACACAGGTGTGTACCTGAATGCATACAAGGTGTATTACATACTTGTATGTTGGCGTGAGCAAATTAACACACTAAAAGACACCTATTATTTGACTACCTATCTTGTGCCACAGATCAAATACAAATACCAATAATGTATTATCTCCCTCATCAAGATATCTGAGAATCAAAGAAATAAAGAGGCAAATAAAACATTGTATAGTAAACGCCATGTCTGGGTTATGTATAGAATGTAGATGTTAGGGGTAAGATGGGAGCCTGAGTCTTACAAGGTTCACGTCGACAGAAGCCTGTAGCTCTGTGCATTTTTTACCATAAACAAAACACCCACTTGCCTTCTTCAGTGCTGAATTCCTGACATCACAGACTTGTTTGGGGCCTTTTGTTTTTGTTTGAGTTCTATTTCTAATAGCAAATTCCATTCCATTTAATTCAATGGTTGTGTCTTTGTTTCCAGGTATAGAGAAGAGCGTATAGATAATTCTCAATGAGAAAGTTTTAACAAAATTTGGATATGTGGACAATTATAATATTGGCAGTGCTCACAGGAAGCCTGTGCACTATGTGTAAAGGTTTTGATGAGGATGAATTCCATCTAACTAAAACGTAGGCCATAATCAATCCATTACATTTTATAAGATCACTTATCAAAGGACAGGCTGACGGCCACCTGTGAAAATGAAGTGTCATGTGACTTTGTGAAATAAACATTGAGAAAAAGGTAGGATCGTTTTCTTCTCTTTTCCTTCATAATACATGCCTTATTTAGAGCAGCTCTGTCCAGGCACTGATACCAGGAATTCCTCATAATTTTGTCTGCGATTATGTAGCATTCATTTTGATAAAAAATTAAATCTTTGGTATGCTTTGACACACATTTTTGTAAAAGAGAAATAATTGTGGCTTTGAACTTTTTTCATTTCATTTTGGATTTTCATCACCCACAGCTACATGAGATCAAAGCAAGAACCAGCAGAGAAGACACTAGGGAATCTTACCATGTTAGGGAATTTAATTTGTTGTTTGTAACTAGATATTACTTGCCTTAGCTGTTAGGTCTTCTTAGGTTCCATGCTTTATCAGATGCTGAGATACCTCATCCCCTGTCAACCTCTATGCGGTCCCTCTCAAGTCTCCAGCCAGCCCACAAACAGACCTGCAAGTCAAGACAGCCGACATTGCGTGTCATAGATAAGTAGACCCCAGTGACTCTGTGACAATATCTTCCATGCTACAGTCAGGAAGCGTCTGGGCAGAGAGCAGTGGGCTTGGATCTCTGTAATCTTCAACAATGCTGAGTTCAGTAACCATTTCAGAGTATAGAGATGGCTGGCTATCTTACCCATTGTGGCACACTGGGATGTGATGGGTCCCTAATTCACAAGCAGAGGCGTTTGTGGTGAAGAAGTATATTCATGTCATCAGTATTAATCCAACAACTATGTGAAACTGGACATGTGTAGACAACTGGGGGCACATACGTGTACACCTACATAGAGCAACCTGTGGATGGTGGGAACAAGAGAGCCTCTGGGAAAACAGTGATCTTTAGCCAAGGTGACTTTTAATCCTTTTAAGTTCTCTCCTGTCTTCTAAGCAGCAGTAAACAAAAGCCATTTGCTTCTTGTTTTGTTAACCTCGGGTTTGACAGTGTGGACTCATATATCCGGTAACACTAGCTCAGCTTTGCCTCTGTTAAATGGAAGTTTTATATTAAAAAACAAAAAACAAAAAACAACAACAAAAAAGAAAACAAAAAACAAAACAAAAAAAAAACCCTCCTCAACAGGAACTGCCTTCTAGTAAGTATGAAGAAATATGGCTCATTAAAAACCTGGCTGCATCACGTGAGTTTCATTACTATTAAAAATTATAGATGCATCGGGTTCACAGCTGACAGCAGTTTGGTTCAAACCAGAATCCTCAGCAGCTGCAAAAACAAGGAAGCACCTAGTCCAATCTGTCTCCATGAGAGGATTAGAAGTGCTCCAACAACGAGTCTTCTTCGTGCAAACTACCCCAGGATCACCATGTCACAATCAAGCTGCATGTCTTCACATGAACTGTGTTTTTGGGTTTTTTGGGTTTTTTTTTCCGGTAGCCTCCAGCGTCATCAGCGGAGAGCCAAAGCTGCCGGGATTTCCACGGGTCAAGGAGGGATGAGTAGGGGCATTCTCTTCTGATAGAACAGTTCCTATATGCTGTAGCCTCTGCCCTTCCGGTGCTGCCTCCTCAGTCCTCCGCAAAACGACTCCGAGAAGAAACAACTGTTTAGATGTTGCTTCCAAAAACACAGGGTTTCTCTCCGAGAGTGCTATGTGCTCTTCACAGGCCCCTACTGCCAAGTCATAACCCCTAGATAAGTACTTTTTTAAAAAGATTTGTTTGATTGTTTTTAATTATGTTTGTGTGGTGGTGCCTGTAAAGGCCAGAGGCTTTGAATCTTCCCGGAGCTGGAATGACAAGCATTTGTGAGTCACCTAACCTGGGGGCTGGAACTAGAACTTGAGTCCTCTGCAAGAGCACCTCAAAGGTAACTCCTTTAAAAATGCTTTTGAACCCATAACCACAGCGAGGAATCCACGTTCATCCAGATTCTGCGTGCGCACGTGTAGAAGCGTGTATAAACAGCCATTTGTTTATGCATTATTAGGCTGAGGTAAAGGCTTCAGAGAAATACCCCAATTACAAGCTCTGCGCTCTGAGAGTTTCAACTCGTTCATTCTGTCTAGCATTCATGTGACACTACAGCTCTCATATCATGACACCCATACAGATCATGACCCACTGTTTGTAAACTGTCGCCAAGGTTCAGGACTTCCCGTCTCCCACTCTCCCTCTGCACTCAGAATCACCTGGGAGTGTTGAGGCAATAGCCTTCTAAGTCAAAGAGAAGGGAAGATTCAGAAGCAGCTGCCTCTAATGGGAGAAGACATTTTCTGCCAGTTATTGGCCATACGACCTTCAATACGTTACCTGCCTACTCCAAGGCTCGGTTTCTCCATCTATTGACTGATGGTAATTATGGCATCTCTACAAAGAGATCCTTTAGGACTGAAACGACAGGCATCACCCCAGCCAGACATTTGCCTACGTGTGATCCCTGGTAGAAAGCCCGGTGTTCAAGTCTGACTCTTTTCAAGTACTTGGCTTGCATGGTTTATGATTTCTACTGGGGATTTCTTCACATGTCCTAATCTGCCTTTGATGCTGTCCCTTGCCAGAGCCAAAGGGGATGAGAACTCAGTCACCTCATTAAGGCTTCACTGACTACTCCACTGGAGTCAAGTAAACAAGGAGCTAATGAGGTCACTGGGTTGTAGGCTTTATTTCAGCCCCCAGTAAAGGTAATAACAAAGTGACTGGGTTTTAACCTGCTCTTGGCCTTGAATACTGTCTATGTTGATTTTATAAGCAGGTGAGAACCTGTCTGAAAAAGACCATTAAAATATCAAATCATAAGCCTGCTTGAGGTTCTTCTGTTAAGGATGGTAAACATATCAGGAGACTGGGTGATGTTGGTCGGGAAACTTTATAATCATCTCTCAGAGCATCTATACATGTTCCTGAAGAGCTACTATCGGCTACAGTTCACACTGTTTAAGTCAGGCTTGAGTCTTTTCTGGTGAATTATTAATAGTTGAATACAATAATATCTAAATCATCTGCTCTTAAAATGAATCACTTAACCAGCCAATACCAAGTACACGAAGTTAAATACTTTGGGGATAGTAAGAAAATGTGAGCTGTAGTTAGTACCTTCCCTAAGCCATAGTTGGCTTGCTGGAAACAATTTTTAAAGACTGTGATCGTAGAAAATTCAAAGTATAATGAAGCAACAGATCAAGAAATGATGGTCCCTGAAAGAGTTAGTTCAAGAGTACCTTCGAGGATCACCTGGGGAGACATAGGGCACAACACAGAGATCACCTGGGGGGACATGGGAAACAGCATTGGGGACCACCTGGGGAGACATAGGGCACAACACAGAGACCACCTGCGGGGACATGGGGACAGCATTGGGGATCACCTGGGGAGACAACCCTACACAGCCGTAGGCCCATGGAGAAGCAAAGCCTTTCTGCATACAAGGTAGGCAAGCAGACTTATGACTGGATACTTTAAACAGGGTTTGTTATTATGACATGGTACTATCCTCCCCTGTCAAAACCTAGCCCTAACATTCTGAAAAAGGCCATGTCTGAGTATAGGATATGAATTTGTCAGTGAGGCTGAAAGATCCCCACAGGCTAAGGTCTTTGCTATTTCTAGGCCCTGGCAAGAATGGTTCCTCTTCACTCAGCAAATGTCCAAAGTATCAAACCCCAGAAAAATGAAAGAACTGACTACTATAGGCATAACTGTGAATATCACAGCTTACCACTAATGTCTGTATCAGGTAACAAAGAATCAAAAAACGTAAAAAGGTGGCTGTCAACCTGGGGTAGACATTGATATCAACTCGAGTCTCCAAGGGTCTCAAGTTCCAACTTAATTTGTGTCAGGCTGAAGGCTGGGTATCAAGAAAGAGGTTTAGGCTCACCCCTGGGTGATTCTGAACTGTATCCTGGTTACTATCTACTGACACAGTATGGGTGGAAGCCGGATGAGTATGAGCAGGCATTTTTGAAACCTAGATACCCTAATGCTGGCCCATTTGTATTGATAGCTGCTCATTTGCAGGAAGGCAGAGGGAAGGATGGAGACAGTGGATAGAAGACAGTAGAAGTAATGATGGCCCTAAGATTACTCCCCCCATTACATGTCAGTCCCACTCCACACTCTTCAAATAGATGGATTTCCTTCCTAGAACTCCAAAAGTCATACAGTATCATTTGTGCTTTGCTAAAAAGAAATTGAACCTCAGAAAACACAAATGGCATGCTTTTAATCCACAGCTAATATGCTGGTAAATCCATTTCTTCCAAACTATAATCTACATACTTTTAAAAGAAATTAAAAAAAAAACCCACAGCATTTTCTTCAAATAAACAACCTTTTCTCTGATAAACCAAACATAACATTTTTTCTTTTGCATGCAATCTTAACTTTTGTTGACTAAATACTAGTTTGAGTATTTTTTTTTTTTGCAGAGAAATCTGTGGTGTCTAACATAGTTGACATTGATACTCTTTCCCGTCCAGCTCCAGAGTTTCTGTTGGGATTTTGCCCAGTCTCCACTCTGTATAACTTCAGTGAGTGTATGAACAAGAGAAGTAGGTAGAGGGCTTGAGGTTTGTCTTAAGTTTGCTTTTTGTTGTGTGATAAACACATAACCATAAGTGACCTGGACAGGAAATGGGCTTATTTCAGCTTACAGTTGTAGTCCAGCACGGAGAGGAGTCAGGGCAGAAACCTTGGAGGCAGGGCCTGAAGGAATATAAACAGAGGCCATGGAGGAACACTGCTAACTGACTCCCTTGCTCCCCGTGACTTACTCATTTTGCTTTCATATTCTACCCAGGATCAAAGGAGCAGAGGTAGCACCTCCATCAGTGACCTGGGCCTTCTCACATCCATCATTAATTAAGAAAGTGTACTACAAACTTTCTCATGGGCCAATATGATGGAGGCATTTTCTCAGTTGAGGTTCCCTGTTCCCAGGTAACTCCCATATCAAGTTAACAAAACTAATCATAATAGGGTTTTCTAGCTTTTGAGATGCACGTATTTTCTTGTTAATAGTGTGACAGGAGAGTCCCTGACCTATGCTGTCCCAGTCAGAAAGGTCCCATGAACGATTCAAACGTTAACACTGGAAGCACATAGCATCTCTGGCTTTGTAGACTGTAGCTTCCTTGGGATCCCATCTAAGGCATGAGAGTGAGGCCCGACAGGAAGAGGGATATAAATATGAAACCAAGAGATGACCAAGCCGATATCATTGTTTAAACGTCTGGATTTAGTCAAGCTTAAATGCAAACATTTCCATCCATGGATTCTGCAATTGTATGAGCCAATAAATTTTGCTTCTACTTAAGCTGTTTTGAATTGAGTTTCTTTCTCTTTCGACTATCCCTTATGTAGTCAGATGTTTCCAAAAAGTACACCTCATTTAGGAACCGAGACTATTCAGTTTACCCAGAGTGGGTCCAAGAATATAGACTAGGATGTAAATTTTGCTCTTCTTATTTTTTGCATAGGATAATTCCAATTATACCACTTTCAGACATGCATATAGAGTTTTGATTATATTTACCCTTCATTGTTATTATTAATTTATCACGAGATGTTATTATATCTTATGTCCTTCTCCATCCTGCTGGTCACTTTTCTCCTCCCAGCTCATCTGCCTCCGACTTTTCTGTCTTTTTTGTTAATCAGTGAGTTTAAGTAGAACATATAAAAGAACATGTAAGTGTAAAAGGTCATCTTTAGGATGATGAGTAGCTCATTTCTTCTACACCTCTAAAGAACATGTTCCTTCCTTCCCGAACAATGATTAATGGCCTATAGATATTCAGGGAGGGGTGAACCTCATGAGTCCCTTGCCCTTTCCATGAAAGGATGTTGACAGTCATCTCAGATTTCAAGAGTACACTCTTAATAGTATCACTATGTAGGGGATGATATGACAGTATACATAAGTGACCCCAAAAAATTCTACCAGAAACTCCTACAGCCAATAAATACCTTCATCTAAGTGGCTGGATACAAAATTAATTCAAAGAAATCAGTAGCCCTCCTCTATTCAAATGGCAAAGGGCTGAGAAAAAAAAACAATTTGAAAACTTTAAAATCCAACTCTCACCTGGGACTCAAGGCAACATCTTAACTGTGAGTGTGTCTATAAAATTTTTTTAAAAAAGCAAAAACAAGTCACACTGTTCCAATACATAATGGCACAGAGTAAACAGGTACATTCCAAGTGGAAACAATGGTGGCATAGAACGGAAAGATCAGAGTACAGCCTTCTTGCTATCCCACCTTCAACACACATAACCATTCTTTTGAGTTGACTCCAATTCATGCCTTCAGCTTTGTTTGTTGAAAAATCCCACAGATCTGGTGTCTAGGCATCCTGCAGTCTGCATTCAACTTGGGATTCACCACAGCCTTATGCAATGGCCTCCTTCAGTGCTTCTTTATAGGGATTCTTAGTGACATTGCCTAACTTCATCAGCTCTCCACGGTTCAAGATACTCATGAATGCCTTATTCTTGCTTCTTCAGTACCTGTAATACTACATGATAATACTTCCAACTTCTGCTCCTATTTTAGATAGAACCTGGTCTCCTTGAACCACTGTTGTTACAATTTCTATGTGCTTTTCTTAGAAAAGTATTTCCCTGGATGGTTGCTCTCCTTGACCAGAAAACCCCTTCAGTGGCATTATCAATTTAGGGTCCCTCCTTACAGATGAATTTGTATCTTTACAAGTTGGAGCCTTTGGTGGGTTGGTTCTTTCTTTTAAAACACCTTTAGCCTCTTTCCCCAGTGCAGAACATAAAGTTTCTCTTTTAGAATTACAGCCTTAGAAGCAACTTTAAATTTTCTCCTATCTTTTTTCTTCCAAAAAATCACATATTTCTCACATTATTCTGCCCCATTGTTGCCTGTTTCCAGTACAGGTCTAGCTTCAAATAATGATCAATAACCATGCCACAGCTTGAGTGGTAGCCTACTTTGAAATTTTTTCAGTTAGAAATACTAGTCCATAACTTTCAGCTTCTGTTTCACTCAGGTTCTCAGAACATGAGAAAATGGAGCCAGACTCTTGGCCAGAGTATAACTTGAGTGGCCTCTATACCAGTTCCAAACAGAGTCCTTGTCTCCCCATTGAATCTTCATGAGATAGGTTCCCTGTCTGTATTTCTCTTAGCCTTCTTGTCTTCTGAACTCCTATTAGAATGTCTCAGCAGTGTCTGATCACAGCATTTGAAGGCGTTTCTAGAACAAAAATTCCAAAATCTTCTATATACCTCCTGAAGACCAGTTTCATGGGTCTACAACCACTAAATAAAGGTCTCACATCAACAACCCCACTCCTGGTACTAATCTTCTATATTAGTTACTTTCTCAACGTCTTGACTAAAACAAACAAACAAACAAACAAACACAAACAAAACTTCAAGCCTTATTTTTCTTACGGTTTTAGGGGAGGTAGTCCACACTGGCAATGCAAGCATGACAGGAAAAGCAGGTAGTGGCTGGTTTGGTCACATTGAACAAAGGTCACAAAGCCAAGAGTGATAAATGTTTGTGTTCAGCTTGCTTTTTCTTTTATTCAATCTGGGACCCCAGCCTATATAATAATACCACTCACATTTAGGGGAGGTTTTCCATTTCAGCTAATACAATCTAGATAATCTATCAAAGGCATGCCACGATATGTTTTCACGATGACTCAACAGCCTATCAACTTGACAATCAAAATAAACTGTCAATAAAAAGGGATGCTGACAAATGAGCAACATATGAATACTTTTGTGTTACATATATTCAAAAGAATGATGAATAATTTTGCATAGAGTAGTTGAGAATATACTTATACATATACATACACATAAACATATTAAAAGGGTTTATTTATTTTCATTTTATGTGTATGTGTGTGTGCCTGAATGTATGTATGTGTACGACAAGAGTGCCTGGTACCCATGGAGGCTAGGAGAAGAGGGTGCCAGATCCTCCTGGAACTGAGGTTACAGATGGCTGTGAGCCACTATGTATGTGCTGAGACCCAAACCCGGGCCCTCTGTAAGAGTAGCGGGTGCTGTCAAACTCTGAGCCATCTCTCCAGCCCTGGAGAATACACTTTTCATAAGAACATAAGTCCCGGAGAACAAGATTTAACAATAATTTTTAATCAAGAGAGAGAGAGAGAAATTCCACCTAACATATTTTAGTCACTGTAACAGTTCATGGTTGGCCGATAGAAGTAGAATTTAATGCAGAACAAAGTAACTTTTATTCCTGGCTCCTTCTTATTCTTACTTAAAGACGTTAATTCTTTAAAAATAAAAACTAGATTTATTAAAGTATATGTCACTGATGATTTAGTCTGTTATGACTCTTAGCCTTTAACGTAGTACTAATAGCATTTAGAATTTTAGATAATTAAGTACTTATTTTGAATGATTGACATGTTGGTCTTTGATAAGGGTGCTGTCCCCAGACTCTGCTTCTTCTAAGGTCCACTAAGGAGCTTTTTCTGGATCTTTCACTGGGCTTTTACTACTAACAACTGGCTGCGGGGGGGGGGGGGGACTCAGAACTAAGTATCCATTCAGCTGCAAAGCTGAAGGATCCTCTGCAGGATTATGGGATCCAGTGGTCCTGGGAGCAAAGAGGAAAACAGAATAAGAACTTGGTAGGCTCTGACATCTCTGTTTTATGGTCTCCATCATCAGTGCCGGCACAAAGCCAACCAAGAAGATACAATCAGGGGCTGCTGGGCTGTTTTAGAATGATAAAACCCTCCTTGGAGCTGAGGAGAGATCATCCCATTGTTTTTTTTACTTTAAATTGGATAATTTTGATTCCATGATGTAGATCAGGGGAGAAGAGCATTCTTTTCAAGTCAAAACCCTAGCTTCTGTTAAATTCGCAACGTAAGAAAGCCCTTCTCGTCATTCTTAAACTGCATTATTTCTAATGGTTACTTACTTCAGATTGGATTAAGTCAAGTTTAGTAGAAAAGGATTTTTATGCCTGTTCTTATTTGCATTTGTTTGTCAGAATTCCTTTTAAGAGATTTATAGAGTAATCTTCCAAAAATTCTTTTATGTTTGACTTATTTGTAAAAGCGATACATTTTGTATCAATGTTTAATGTTTTACATTTTTTTTTCCAGCCCATTTTTAAAAACTCACTTCTCTCTAGTCAATCCTTAAACAGCTGGGGAAAAAAAAAAAAAGACATGTTCTTCATTCCACATGAAGTACACGAGTGCCCTCTCTCGTCCACCTCAGAGTAAAACAGTTTATAAAGGAAAGGTTCACTTTAGTAACTAGAAACCAATAAGAACATCTCTAATGATAAATACATCATTGATTTTATTCATCTCTAATGAACACACATCATAGATTTCATTAAGGAAAGGGGAATTTTATTGTAAGAAAACCTGGAAGAGGGCTTCTTTCATTATGTGGGTGGAATTTCAAAGGGTAAAGTCACTGAATCCAAATAGACCTAGGGGTTAGAATGTATTTCATTTTCATTTTCAAAGTCACTGAAATATTTGCTCTGTAGGGAGATGGCAATTCCTCTGATGTATGTCTATAAATAATAGCATGCTGATTTTCACTTTTAAAATCACTGAAATAAATGCAACAGAAATACAATGTTGCTAGCTATTGATTTCTTGTGTTGTTGTCAGTATAGGATTGCACAAACCATTCCACATCTGCTGAAGGGAGTCTTTGTAGCCCTATGTCCCTTGGGAAGCTATTGAAACAAACAAAATGTATCTAGGTCTTTGTGTTGTGTGTGAAAAACTAACCTGGTGTAGAGATTTCTGGATCAGGTCAGAAGGAATGCACCCGCCAAGACCAATGTCTTTGCCACCTTCCAAGAGCCGAACGACGGGTACTGTGCTGTGGCTTTGACTGGCTTTCCCAGAAGTTTAAAGTGAAAAAGCAATTGCTTGCTGTGTCCATGTTTCCTGAAATCTCAGATGAGGCAGTTGAACCAATAAATCCTTCACATCCTATGAAAGATGCTTCCTTAAAGCATGAAGGGAAGTTGTATTTATTAGAGGGATTTGGGGGAAAGACAGCACAAGTTTTTAAAGCTGAGAATACTCCTTGTTCAGCTCCCACAATCCCACCATACACTCTCTAGCAGTGTTTTATGCTCTTGTCAAGTGCCGATCACTGAAAAATCTTAGTCCTACAACCACTCCCCACGTTGGAGTTTTAACCTGGGACAGAAGTAACTTCTGAGGATCAGAGTCGCCCACACAGGACATAGTAAGCTTCTCTATAGGTGGCTGTAGCTGTTTTCAGAGTCTACGGTCACGTGCTCACAGAACATCTGGTGCTCATTTCCTTCCGAGATCTGCTGCTGCTGCCGCCACCATCTGACCAACAGGTCACTCTGAAGCTCTGTGTAGCTGTGTAAGAACTGGATCACTCACCGCCACAGGGGCCTCTCTCTTGCTATTGTGAATCCCACAATATCTCCTACGTGACAATAGCTTTGTCATCTCCCCTTTACCCAGAGTGGTTAGCATCACCTGTATCGAATATCCAGATTTACTGGCTGGAAGTAAAGTTTGAACACAGATCAAGGAATTGAGTGGTAGCCTTATCTCGTCTTAACTCTTCTCACCTCACAAACTCTTATCCTCAAAGCTCTGATCCTCAATAATGTTGTTTCATGAGTTGTCCTCTCTCTCTCTCTCTCTCTCTCTCTCTCTCTCTCTCTCTCTCTCTCTCT
>NW_021620703.1:943794-969954 GCF_004785775.1 Grammomys surdaster | reverse complement strand
TCTCTCTCTCTCTCTCTCTCTCTCTCTCTCTCTCTCTCTCTCTCTCTGTGTGTGTGTGTGTGTGAGAGAGAGAGAGAGAGAGAGCACGCATTTCAAACAGCAGCATCCTTAGCTTCCCTGAAATATTATCTTTCGTAAACAGTTATTTTATTGTTTATCTATTTGTATCTTTTTTTTTCTCCAAATAATCAGGGCATTGGCTAGCACCCATGCATTTCTTATAGGAGACAACACTTAGTGATAGAGTGATGAAGCATAAAACAGCATTTTAAGGGGGTTGACTTATCATCAATGTATCTATCCATTCTGCGAGTACTTAAGACCTGCTGATCCTAGGTGCCAGGTGTGCAGGGGAGGATGAGCAAGGGGAACTACATGCATAGTTTTAGAACTAATGGATTGACTATGAGACATAATTTTAATTAATGCCCCACTTTGCTAGTAATTATCAGCTTTTAGTAGGAAGGTAGCTTGCCAATCTATTTCTTGTCCTTATTGATGGAATAATTCAGAACATAATTACAGCCTGTTAAGAGGCTTCTGTATCATCAAGGTACAAACAGGAGTTTCATTAGAAAGGGAAACAAGCTATAGAGGCCAGTAGGGGGGCAGGAATATAGAATTCTCTGATTTTTAAAATTTAGGTAACCGATTGGAATCAGTTACAAACTCAAAATATTTGGCAGGTGTGGATTTACTAACAACTAAAAAAATGAACCAGAATACAACTCTGTTTCATAGTACAGTAGCTCAATATCTTTTGCAGACTGCTATTTCCTGGATAGGTCTGGCTTAGCGTCCTTGCTTTCTAGATTAAGGTATTTTTCTTTGTTTTGTTTTTCCCTCAAGAACTCTCATCAAGGTATTGTCTGACACTGTAAATCAGATGGAATGAAAGTCACCTCAGTTGATTTGCATTCTGAGGGATGAGAGCTGGAGATTGACAGTTGAAGTCAGCCAGTAAGAAAGTGCCTTGACACTGTGCTTACTGAGATGTGGTGTGGACTTTGCTTTTGTCAGTTAGCCCATCTCTATGGATAATTTCAAGCAAATCCAAGTTGTAAAACATCAGATGAAATAATAACATAATCCGACAAAATGGAAGGGTGGCAAAGAACGCTGGGTCATTTCCCAGACTTATTTCACAGGAAGGGCATATACCATAAAGAACTATAACCCAACCTTTCGTGGCCAGAGTGAGCAGTCGGATTTTTGTTGTTTTTGTTTGTTTGTTTGTTTTTAATATTGCTTCTAGAAGAAAATGACCTTTCTGAAATCTTCATTTAATCCTTCCTAACCAAACCTAGGACTCTGTTCTTTTGGCAAGGGATATGTAGCCACAGTTTTATGATGTGAAGAAGCATTAGATGAAGTGGGAAGAGATTTCACTGCACCAAGCTCCACTCTCCCTTCTCTCAGGTGACTTGTGTTAGCATCTTTCACTGTTTTGCCCTGGGTTCCAGCTTCCTGATGCCTACACCCTTGTTTCTCTGCCTTCTCTGGCCTTCCCTACAGACTAAAGGTACCCATTATAGTAACATGTGGACCAAAGTGAACTCATACTAATTAACACAGAGTATGTAATTCCACAGGAATTTTATGATAATTGAGCAATAATTCTCGTAAACCTATTTAAAAGTTGCTCTAGAAAGCAAATTATAGCACAATATCCCCTAAGACTCTTAATAACATTGACTATTTTTAGGAAATCCCCCGTATACACCAGCACTTTAACTCAACGGTCTTGACAAGTAAAAATGACAAAAAGAGGCAGAGATTCTTGAAACCTATTTTTAGTCTAAATTAGGGTTTACTACGAGCAATACGTCCTGATCAGGCACACGAGGATATTCAACAGAATCAGAATGAAGTGAGCAGATAACACAATTGGACACAGATAATTGTACAAACATACATTTTTTTCTGTGATTTTTTTCCCTATTCATTCTTCCTCAGCTAACCCAGTAACTGCTTTATCTATTTGTGGGTAGGTCAAGGTCAGCACCCTTCGATCTGGGTATGAACAGGCTGCAGAAGGGAAATACTATTCAGGAGCCTATCAAGATAGTGGAAATGCAACCAACAAGATACGTTTCTATGTAGATAAAAAAGGGTACTCTGAAGCATATACACACCCTGCACTTGAGGGCCGCATGTGTTGTAATTGATGCTCCCCTCCCCATGGAGCCTTAAAAATGAGTTGGTTATTAAGTTAGAGTCGGACAGGTCCTGTGACCTGGGCTACGGCTTTGCTAACCCATTCCTGCTCAGCTGACTGTAGAACAGAAAATGCATTTCTTTTCTTTGTTCATCTTGTTACTTTCCCTGCAATCCAGCCATCCCTTTCTTTCCTAATTAGTTTTCTGCTCAACAATTTATTAAGTTTGTCTCTTCAGACTAAATAGATCAAACAACTCTAGATGGTTGTCAAGAGGCAAAGCTCAATTATTGTGGGGGGAAATAACATAAAATAACTCTAACCAAACCAAATCTATTGGGCTTTGGGGAAAACTAAAATATGCTCTTTTTTCTTTCAAAGTGGCTGGCTGGCTTCATTCTTTACCTTCTAGCATGACAGCAAACTGCATTTTTTTTTAAATCAACCATGTGGCAGTGTTTAGATAAGGCAAGGGCAATCCTATTTTCTTCTCTTAAATAAAGACAAGCAAAACAGTATGTTTTGTCAGGACGGATATTTCTCTACCAAGATAGTCTCCAGCACGGTTCTACATGAATGTTATTAAACTCCACACTAAACAGCCTGTGTGTGTGGGTACTGAGCCCAGAAGTGCCTGACAGCTAATGAATAAACATATACTGTATTCCCACCAGTGTTTTTTTTTTTCAAGGGTATGCTGCTTGAATACTTCTGGCAAGGAGAACCATTTATTTTGTTTAAAAAACACACATGCTCATATGGAAACACACATAAACCAAGCAGAGTGTTTATTGAGTTTATAAATAGGTGAGGCTCTGATGATTTTTGCCTGAAGCATGTCAAAAGACTCAGCCCCATTCATTTTAGAAAAAGAAAAATAAAAGGAAAAAGAAATCCCATTTTCTCCTCCAGCCCCACCCATAGTTAGCATGTGTGTCCGTCCCCCCTTCCAGGCTCTTCTCCCAAGTTCTTATCGCTCTTTCAAAACGCATGGACTTGTGAACAGAAAAGTTCAAAGGGCTTCCTGAAGCACAGGCAGTTTATTCCTTATTTGGAAAGGAGAACATGGCAGTGGGGGGTATACCCAATATAGAATCTGTAGCTGAAAGCTGACATGTCCATTGTGTGTGTGTGTGTGTGTGTGTGTGTGTGTCTGTGTGTTTCATATTTGTAAGCTTCACATTATTGTACTGTAATTATAAAACATTTCCAACCTTATACTGAGGACTTACTTTCTGGTAATAACATGGTAAAAGTGAAGAATAGCTTGTGACTTTTGCATTTCAATACTAGTGAGTTTATTTCATATATCTCTAAATTTATGTTTTGGATTTCAGAGTATTGATAGTCAATGACAGCACAGAAAGCTGCCTGTACTAAATAAAGAAAAAAAAAAATATATATATACATATATATATCACAGATGTGAGAGAGAGAGAGAGAGAGAGAGAGAGAGAGAGAGAGAGAGAAATAGTCAAGGCTGCATGCTACTTTTAACCACACACGACAATGGCTCTGTTTTCCCAATGTAAGAAGAACTATTATGAATAGCTAAAACTTACATCATCCATCCGGAACAATGAAGCATTTGAAGTGTGGACAGCCATAATGATGCGGTCACTGTGGTCCTGCTGAGAAGGAAGTCGAGCGCAGCCAGGTTTGGTGAATACTCTTGGACTCTCCTGCTCATCTTTGCATTGGCACCTTGGCTCTGGCTCAGTGATTAACAACCTGTCAGCTTGAGACTTCGAGCCCTTGCATGAACTCTTTCAGACAAAGCCATCACCCTCAGGAATTTCTTGTGCTGTAATGACCTGGAAGAAGGCAGAATGCAAACATGGGGAGATGCAGGCACTCTGCTGGAAAGGGGGGCCATTAAAAATAATGATCAATCTTTGGCTTCCTTCTTTATTAACTTCCAGCGAAGGATGACTCGACACTTAGGGTTTTGACACATTTGCACTTTTGCTAATATCTAGGCCCAGGTGCCTGAGGATGTTCCTGCAACATGATCTGTGTTTTTTGCTTTGTTTTGTTGTTTTTAATCCTGTTCAAAAACACTATCTTCTCCTTTTCTGTTTTTGCTTTGTAGGTCATAGAATTGGCTCTTTAATGATTGGCTCTAAGCTAAACAAAAAACGTCTCAGCCTCCTCATCTCTAAAACCCGCAAAGGCAGATGGCAAACATTCATCCCAAAGTTGCACTTATTTCAAATGCCTCCCTGGAACTGGCCCCACCATCCTAACTCAGTCTAAGAACCTCTAGAAATGGTTTCAACACTTAATTGTTGGCAGAGTTTTGCATTCAGAATTCTGATAGGAGAAGAGAAGGTTGAATGAACCAGATGGCTTGGTAAAAGGCCAGACTTTCAGTCTTGAAGAGATTTCTAGCATGAATTATGAAGCTAATGCTCTGAGTTAGTACTTTGTTTCCGTGGAGTTGGCTGCCTGCGTGCCAAATCACAGGGCTGAACTCTTAACTGTTTCTCCCTGTAGTTAACAACTTACGCCAAGCTTTGATCAGAGCGAAGGAAATGTAACCACTAAGACCTTGGGAAATTGTCAGCATGACATAGTCTCTGTGACCCGTGAGTCCAAGCACCCCAGGCTTCTAGTGAGCATAGGATGGGCAGGAAGCAGTGTTTGAGCATCTCTGAGATGTCAGGCTCCTCTCAGATTCCTCACTGGCATTGTTCATTGAGTCTTGATGTGAGCTGCGGGGAGCCAGCATTTCCATCTAGGAACAATGCATTCGAAGTTAAAATTTATGAACTCATTTAGTATCCTTTACACAACAACCAGACTCGGGATGGATGCTGAGGCTGCAATTGATAAAGGGAGAGAGTCAGTTGCCTTTCTTGCCTCACGCCTTGGTGATTGATAAGGCTGTGAACATCACAGGGGAGGGAACATGAGCTGCTAAGTAGGTGAGGAAGACAGACAGGCTGATCATTTACTGATCACGAATAAGAATTCAGCATTCTTATCTCCTGGATGCACGCTTGCCTGTCACATTATTTACTCATGAGAAACACAATGAGAAGATGCTATTGCCAGTGTTGTCACAAATGCTCGTTGGTAGAATTAAGCTAGAAACTAGTGAGAGACCGGTACCTTATAGACTAGCACCATCTAGCAGAACTTCCGGTGGTGGAACTTCCGGTGGTGGGGGGGTGGGGGTGGGAATGTTCTGTATCTGTGTTATCCGTGGACACTGGGTCAAGAGTGCGTGCAGAGTCTCTCCACGTGGTTGGCAGATGTGAATGTTTATTTAATCTCATTTTAATTAACTCAGAACTTAATTGAGCAGGCATATGTGGTCAGTAGCCATGATAACTGACAGTAGTTTAAGTTTCCACGGAGGATGAGGTACTATGAGGTTCGCCTCCTCCACCTTCACCTTCACAGACACTGAATCCACAGGCTAGGGAGTCTGTCAAAAGTACTTCAGCTAGAGTCACAGCCTGAGGCGCCTCCAGTTGGCAGGTGCATTGCATTCGGGGGGTGGCTCGAGTCCAATCTAGGCTCCAGTTATATTCAACCACGAACACCTGGGTGCATTTTTGAAACGAATTCTCTCATTGGTACCAGTATTAAAGAATCTGGAGAGAAGCAGTATCGGGCCATCTCAGACAAAGCAGACTCAGAAACTTCCATGTAAAGACAGGGGCGCCCACCCTGCAAGAAATTAGGAGGCTGATGAATAATTATTACTGTTGCCTGATTGAAAAGTGAAAAGTAGGCATTACAGAAGCATCACACACACACACACACACACACACACACACACGGGCATACTCACACACATATACATCACTCATCACACACACTCACATACACACACCACACATACACACACCACATCACATATCACACACACAGGCACACTCCACATACCCACACAGACACACTCACACACACCTTCACATACACACACACATATACACACACTCAGAGGCACACTCACACACACATACACCACACACACATACATACATACACACATACACCACACTCACACCATACATACATACATACATACACATACACACACACACATACATACACACATACACCACACAACACACACAGACACATGCACACCTGGGTGCTTCAGCGCAGTGTGTCTCAGACTCAGTGACCACATGTGCCTGGCAGCCGCTTTGTTAGAAATCCTAACCAAGGAATTAAGTAAGTAATCTTAAATCTACGGGAACTGACAAATGGACAGTGCTTTAAGTGCCTTATCACAGTATGAAATTCATTATCTGAGCTTGTTTGAAATAAGGAGACGCTGTCAAGCAATAGATTTAATTAGCCTTGCCAGACACTAAATTATTCCAGGGTTAAAAAATGACCAAACTGTCACCACCTTGAGCTCCTGATCTTGGTGAGTCTGCTGGCCTCAGAGATACCCTTTCCTGCTTCTAGAAGTTTAGTTTTTAGGGAAAACAGGTAAAACGCACACAGTTCAAATTCTGTCCTGGAAGAACACAAAAGAAACTTAAAATGTAGTGGTTTTGTAAAGTCAGTTCTAGGGAACACAACGCTATAATTGCACTAATATGGGGAGTGAGGCCTGCTGTACATGTCAGGTCAGGAGGGAGTTAAAATTCTCAGCCCAAACTTGTGAGAAAGGACTCCTCCTGAGAATGCTAAGGCTGGGGCTGTGCACTGGGGAGGGCACTTCTTTCTGCTCTTCAGGTCTGCCAGAGGCCAGCTACTTGACCCCACACCCACGACTGTGAGCTGATGCCCAGCACTGCTGACGTAACTGTACTTATTACTCAGGCATCGTTGACAGACTGCTGCCTGCGGCCCTGTGGACAAATCTAACTGCCTCATCAGGAAGCAGTGGGAAATGGCATCATGATTAATCTGCTTTACACTTAAGGATGTAGACCGTTAACAATATAACACATGTCATATCTTAGGAAGCTCGCTAGGTGCCAACAAGGCTCTTTCTTGAAAATAGTTCTTATGAAAACACTGTTCAAAAGAAAATTGGCCTGGGATATGACCAACACCAGATCACTTCAGGAGATAATAGTAATAAAAGCTTCCGTTTATTGTGAGCCAATAACACAGTGGTGAGCACATTCACTGGACACAGTCATTGCTACATTCAGTTTTCATAACAACCAGTAAAAAATCTATTAAAACATTTCCTGTGTTCCGGTGAAGAAGCAACACCTGGGGTATTGGACAACTTTCCTACGTTCACATTGTCAGCTATGAACTTGTTAAACTCCTACAGCTCTTTCCTGTTGGGGAGGCGGGCTTCCTGTGAGCAAGGGCCTTAGAAGGAGAGAAGTAGACTTGAAGAAAGGTGGAGCCCAAGAACACTGAGGCTTCTAACTTCATTGACTTAGGAGGAAGTCATAAAATGCCTCCTGCAAACTACATCCGTACTTTCCTGAGCACAGTTCTAGACATACTTTGGATTTTGCTGAATGAAAGAATGTTGTAATCCCTTCTCCAGATATTCATCTGAGATATATTTTATGCAAATATGACATGGGAACATGGTGTTAAGGCTTTAGACACTGAACAGAAAGAATTCAATGGTATCTCCCTGTGGGATGAAATTCAGATGGGGAAGAGAGAGAAATAAGAGCAAATGAAAAGTTAATTCCCACTGGTGCTGAGGACTGTGCTAAAGGTAGGGCTTTGTAAGTGGCCCGGTGCTCTGAGAAGACTATGAAGGGACAGGGGCATTGGTTTAGAAACAGTATTCAGGTGTTAAATGACAAGACTTTTCCTGGGGAGACACAGCACATACACATCTACTCAGCACAAATAGGGAAGCCATGGCTGATCAAAGTATGGACACCAACAAACTCCAACTTGGTGGACCAGTGAGTTTTATTGAAGTTATTTACCAAAAAGGAAATGGCTTGTCTTACTTAGGGTTTTATTGCTGGAAATGAGGCTGAGAGTTATTGGTCCACCGACAGTAAGATGACTGTATGCAACACTGAGCTTACCTTGAGAATAGGAGATCTGAAAGCCCGCCTACACAATAACACACTTCCTCTAACAAGGCCACACCTTCTAATAGTGTTACTCCTTACGGGCCAAGCATTCAAACACATGAGTCTATAGTGGATATTCCTATCCAAATCACCACATGGCTCAAAGACAGCTGTATTACCAAACTGTGCTCAAATACTGAAGACGGCTCAGAAAAGCTGGGATCCTAGAGCACACTGCACAACCTTCAGGAAACTCAACTGATTGAAAGTGATGTCTCAGTTACTGCTTGTTCTATTGCTATGAAGAGATACCGTGACCAGAGTAACTCTTATAAAAAGAAAGCATTTCATTGGTACCTGCTTACAGTTTTAGAGGATTTCATCCATGGTCATCATGGCAAGAATCAGGCAAGCACAGTGCTGGGAGAGAGGGCGGGCGGGGGGAAAGAAGAGAGAGAGAGAGAGAGAGAGAGAGAGAGAGAGAGAGAGAGAGAGAGAGGCAGGCTGACTCAGCCTGGTGTCCTAATGACATAGCTTCTCCAATCCTCCAACAAGGATTTTGGATCTTTCCTAAACAGTACACCATGCTGGGAACCACACATTCAAATACATAAGTCTATGGAGGCCATTCTTATTCAAAACACCCCAAGTGTTCTTTCTAGAATGCTTGGCTGTTTTCTGCTCTTTCCAAGCAGTCTGTCTTGCCTTGCTTGGTCTTTGCAATTTGGCTAGTCTGAGCTTGACTTGCCCAGTCTTTATTGTTTACTCTTGGAAGAGAGTGGAACCTAGTAATTCTGGTCAGTTTTAGGGACTTCCTGAAGCTATTTTGAGTTGTTTCGTTTATGTCTTACGAAGCTTACCTGCAGGATGCAATGTTCCAATCTCAGAGGAACTTGCTACAAAACATTCCCTTCCTTAGTTCTGACATTCTTCCCAGCCTGTTTTCTACAATGATCCCTGAGCCTTGGAATGGGTAACTATAGATATCCACGAATAACTCAGAGTTATACTGAGTTATACACTGGGCTATAGTCACTCCAGAGCATCACCACTGGTTTTGAGTTGAAGATGACAGCAAGAACAATTTGTGTGTAAGCACAAGTGTTAAAAGGGCCATTTGGCCAGGCAGTGGTGGTGCACGTCTTTAATCCCAGCACTTGGGAGGCAGAGGCAGGTGGATTTCTGAGTTCAAGGCCAGCCTGGGATATACAGAGAAATCGTGTCTCAAAAAAAAGGGGGGGCATTTGACAGGTGCATCATGTCTATCTAGTAAAAGGATAGAAGTTGCTTGCTCATCAGGACCTCTGACCTCCTCAGTCACAAGATTTTGTCCTGGCTTACAGTATTAGATGTGGAATTCCCTCTCGTGGAGGGAGTCTTAAATACAGTCAGAAGGCTGTTGTTGATAGTTAAACCACTTTTGCCAAGCAGACACACTGGCTGGCGTGCCACTAAAGCTTTCCCCTAGACTTGATGTCCATGCTGGATTAACCTTTCCTGACTCCTTTGTGAACATATTTCTGTCTGGACCAGTGAACTGAGGTTCAGACACGGCTCCTCTTACTCCTGGTTCCCTCAGTAGCACCAGCGCCTCCTCTGTCGTACTCCAGTTCCTGACATTTATAGGGGCATCAAATGTAGATAACCAAGTGTTCCTAATGACATCTAAAAGCCAGTCCATCAGGGACTAATTTCCCTCATACTGTCTCAGATTTTGCAGCCTGTAATAGATTATAATGGAATAGATTAAACAAAACATCTCTGTATTCATCAAGCAAGCACACCACATAGACAGAGACTTCCTCCCTGAGATTCTTCCCATGGACATTTCCAATCATCCTGGTTCAGCTTTAGTTGCTTGTCTCACTACTCATAAAGGACTACGCTGTCATATCACAAAAGTGCACTAGCACATAGTGTACAGTAAAGGATGGATGTGAGATGTCACCTGCAGATGACCCCCACTCGTGCTGCTCAACTGCATTTGCATATACATATGACATGAAAATAAACAGGAGGAGGGCAAGAAAATGGGGTTTTGAGGGTATGGGGCTGAATATACTCAGTATATTGCCCTGTCCTCTTCACCCTGTGAATACCCCTCAACCCTGCCCTCCTGGGAATGAGTTTAGGTTCAGAACCCCCACTTATCATTGGTGCTTTGTGTGTAAACTCTTGTTGTAAAGGTCATTTCAGAGACTGGCATTCTGTCAGGTAAGAAAAGCAAATATAGTTAGGAAAAATATGTCAGAGCTACAGAGCTGGGGAGAGAGGGCGTGAGGGGAATATAAAATAGGATTTTAAGGCCCACAGATAAATGTTTATTTTTGCTTTAGGATGCATACAGACCTGTGAATGTGACCTTTTCTAAGCAGGTAGTAGGCTGCATTGCTAAACAATTTGTGTATTTATAGCTTTGTTGACCAGAATGTCCTTCCCATAGAGGAGTTTTTTCTTCTAAGTCTGGGTGAAGAGACCTGAATTCCTCCCCACCCTTTGTCCTTGTACAGTTCTTACTGCCTGTAATCATATATTGTTTTTCCGTAGCCAACTTTATAAAGTTCCTGCATTTGTCCTCAATTTTTGTGTTATTATCATTGTCACTGTTGTGTGTGCATGATGTGTGTAGGCGCATGTGCCATGGTGTGCCTGTGGAAGTGAGATGACTGGAAGTGAGAAAAAAAAGATAAGGAAGATAATGCAGTGGACACAAGCATCATTAAATCACTACAGGAGCATCATTAAGTCACTGCGTGAGCATGCTCAGTAGATGGTGGTGGGAGAGATGTCTGAGTATGTTTTCTGCCTTCTGATGTCCAGATGTCTCCTCCTGCTGGATAGATACCTGTGCAGACCAGTGGAGAATTGGTAGTTTCAACTGATTCAAGATAGACAGAGGTAGCTTCCAAATGCCTGGGAAACTACTTCCCCATCTGGGATCCTGTGTTAGATATATCAGGAGTAACAAAGCAAATGCAAAATACTGCTGAGATACTCCAGACAGGGTGCTATATGACACGGTTTGATTGTGAATGTGTCCCACAGCCTGGTGTGTTTGGACACCTGAGTGTGGCTAGCATCACTGCTCCAGGAGGTTGTGGAACCTTTAAGGGACAATCCTAAGTGGTTGAAGTATGGTCCTTGGGACTTTGCCTTTGGGTTACACCCAAGTTCTGCTTCCTACCCTCTTTTCTCTTGGCCTGACAGTCTATCAGAACCTAGCATGTTGAGTTACATGCAGGCCAGCAAGCTTTCCTTTCCATGAGGCTGCAACCGTGAAACCAGGAGCCAAGCAGACCCTTCTTCTCTCAGCTTGCTTCCATCTGGTCTTGTGTCGTCTTGTGAAGAAAAGTTACAAATACATTGAACACCAGACTGAGGTTGTAATTCTGCAACTAGATATATTTTTGTTTGTTTGAAGCACTATTCTCTACAAATGTATCATTTTGGCATCTTGATTTTACTTCTCATGTTCTTTAATGGGAACATAAGTTCATCTTAAGGCATTCCTTGGTTTATTCTCTACAAGTTTTTAGGGCTACTGATTTTTGTTTAAAGATATTTTGAATATCTGGTTATTTTGCAATCTGAAGTCTGACTAACTTGCAGAATTTCTGCTGAATAGCTGATTTTAGTACTTTTATTGTTCTTCATGATACTTAGTCTAATATCCCTCCTACATTTGGTTGACTACAGGTCTGCACAGGCTTAGCTTACAGCGTTTGATGATCCCTCCATGTTATGCTCCCTGGGAAATCAATCAAGTATGTGAACAGCAAGAAAAACCTCCCACTGGTAAGATAAACTACAGGGATGCCATCCCAAAAAAGTGATAGAATCTCTGTCCCTAATCAGTGGACAGCTCTCTGAACAGGCAGGCAATATGGCTGACCTCACATTTCCAGCCTCTGATGATTCAGGTCGGCTGTCAATCATGTAGGAAAGATAGCCAAAGCACATGCTATACATTTAGCTTTAGAAATCCTGTCGGTGTTCAGCCATGCTTGCAAGCACCCCAGATCACAGCCATCTACATTTTAGCTGAACTATCTATATAATACCATTAAGAGAGATCCTAAGGAAAACCTGAGCTGGGGTGAGTTGGTCTGCTCAGTGTGCAGAATGGTAATGAATCAGTTCTCCAGGCAACAGCTCTGAGAAAGCAAACAGGTTGGAAATCAGAAAAGGAATTCAAGTACTGTTTGTTTTCTTTTTCAACTGGGCTGTTCTGCATCCTCTTTCCCTGGTTGCTATTTTGTGTGTACAAATCGGTTTATTTTTAAAACCCACACAGAGGGTCCATTGTTTTGTTGTGGTTACAGCCTAGTCTATGGGGGCTCCAAGCCTCCTGTTGTGAGGGGAAATGAAGGCTTCCTGTGTCTCTCAGAGGCTTCTAAGTACGGGTGTCTCCTTTCATCTCATGCAGGGAGTACCTTTCCTTTGAGGACACCGACCTCAGCTCTTCCCCAAAAGAAGTCTACTGAGGCGGCTTCGGTGCTAACCCAGGGGACCTAAAGGTTGGTCCTATAAATGGAGCAAAAATTTCCATTTTTATCAACAAGTAATAGGACAAAGTAATTCTGCTTCTCATGGAGAAGGGGTTAAACTCCTAGTCAAGTTGAACGAGGTCCCAAGACCTACTAATAAAAATTCTAAGGTTTGTGTAACCAGAGAGGCTAGGGTTTCCTGTCATTTGATAGACTGTGTTTTCAAATGTTTCATGCTTTTCTGAGTGAAAGCCTTCCGACAGCCCTAACATTCGCCTGCTAAGGAAAGTGCTTTCTTGGGCTGTCATCTAGCTAAGTCTTCTCAGCCTCCAACCCTCTTCATAATAGACAGTGTTGTGGCTATCCTCCCTCCTCTACCTCAGTTACTACTTCTGTAGAGTGCTCTTGCTTGGAAGCCTGGCCCCTAGAAATTTCTCTTGAATATCCCTCTTGTCCTTGGTGAATATCATCTGCTTAGGAGTCTAGAGTAGGTTCAGAAAAGTAGACTATTTGAAGACCAGTGACAAAATGAATAGAACTTGTGTCTGGTTCCTGATTTTGTCACTAAATACACGAAACATTAGCAAAATTATTTTAGCCATACAACTTCTGATTCCTTGTATTCAAATTACCGAGAGTAAAATTTTCCTTGCTTTTTATCTATAAGAATTAAAGTAATATAATAAACCTAATGGTTATTATTGTTCTTAGAACACAACAATCATCTGAGTATCAATTCTGCCCTGGAAACTTGGTCCCCTAGTGACAGGTGTCACATCAGGTTGATCCTCACTACTGTGATGATGGTCTTGTTAGCCAATGCCTGGTACTCAGTGCTCATCACTGACCCATTGGTTCCTTCCTTATATTAAACATTAAAGAAGGAGAAGTCTGAATGCAACCATTGCGGTTAGAAGTGTTCCCAAGTGCAAAGTCAGGGATCATTTAAAAAGAAAACCAACTATTCCTATCATTGAAGGGCTTCAATAAAGAGTCAGTGAAGTGACATATAGTGTTTAACACAGTTTCTGAGGGAAACATATCTTCAAATCTCTTACTTCCAGCTTTTGACTTTCAGCCATTCGCTTGCCTCTCCGGGTCTTATCATTCTAATTCTTGAGTAAAAGCAGGTGATGTAAATGTCAAAGGACTGTTATAAGAATCAGGAAACATGTGTAAAACATCTGATAGTTAGAAGATCCTTAATACATGGTTTGGGATTAATATTACCCCTGAATCCTGCAACACGTGTTAAACTAAACATCCTGAAACTGTCTTGGAACTGCGAGTCCCAGTAAAATGAACTACAGACTAAACAGAATCCTAATTTAGGAGTTCATGTTTTAACAGCCAATCACAGCCACGCAGCTTTAGCCAACCACAAGCTGCCAACTGGTCAACCCATGCCCAAATTATGCAAATACAAAAACGTAACCAATTAAGCTGCAGCTGACTTTCGTTTTCATTTCCTGTGCACAAATGCTGCCTGCTTACCAGAGAGAGCTTCCTCGTATGCAAATTGTTCTTAGATAAAATAAGTTCCCATAATTTGTTGCAAATTTTTTATTAACAGCACATGCAGAGTATAGTGTTTGTATTTAAATTTTATTTTGAAATTTAAAAATAGCTGTTGATAAGGCCAAAATATAGCAGGGATAAGCTAACATATGCTGCTGAGATGCTGGGATTCATTTGAATGAAGAATTAAGTAACACATGATTATAGTTTAAACTATAAGATATAATCAAGCAAGACTATCCTCATGACAGTTGCTTGTAAGTCCACAATCTAAATGACTTAAGTGTATTTTCAAAAGTTACAAGAAACAGGAAGTCCTCTTTGGGGGATGTATGCCTGTCTGGCAGAACCTTTCATGATTTGGACAGCGGTTTCCATTTTCTAGAATTCTGGATGTTCCATGTGACACTTTTGAGTTCTTTTGCTTGTTTTTGTCCCTTTGAACATTGGTCAATATGACAGACCATGTCCATTCCTATGCCTGCAATAAAATGTTTCCTGTCTTTTGTTGTTCTCCTTTCTGTTCAACACAATACCGTCTTGCAATGAGCACCATCTGAGCCTAAGAAGGGAGCTTTGAAAGCATGCTCTTGGGTTGAAAAACTAAAGGAAAATATTTTTTAATTGATTTATATATATAAAAAAAGAAAGGTTATAGAGGCAATAAAGGAGGAGGAGGAGGAGGGATGGGATAGGAGATTAGTGGGTGGGGGGAACAGGAAGGGGGGTGGCATCTGAAATGTAAATAAATAAAATACCTATCGAACAAAAAAAGGAGAAAGGTTTATATGCAAACAGCAAACTGTCGTATTTCCTATTCAAGTGCCTGTGAACCTACACTGACAACCATAGACTCCAATCCATCAGGAGAGAGCTCCCAAGGCAAAAGATGTAGTCAAGTTGGGACATCATTGTCTGGCTTGAGCAACAGGCAGATCCTTGACTCTCCTCCCTAGAGGTTGAATGTTGCTCATTGATTTAGGTATAGGTTACTACTTCATTCCTTAACTACACAGTATGGACCATCTATGCAGCTGATTGGAAAGTGTGGAAGAATTAGATCCCTCAGACTAAAGCAGAGGGGGTTTGAGATGAAGAATAAATACCTGAGGACGGCTAGCAGTCTGTCTGCCATTGAATGGCACACTGCTCCAGGGTCAGTTCCTTTTCAGAGCTGCTCAGTCCTTTGCAGGATATTACCGTCACAATCCCTGACCTCAGGATTTCCCTCCTTCAATTTCCTTACAAGACTTGCAGGCAAGGTGACCCTGTAAGGATACAGTTCAATCCTAGTGCCTTTGTAGCTCGTGCCAAGTAAAAATAATGTGTCTTATAGGACCAAAGGGTCCATCACAACCGGCCTCCTCATCCCTCTCTGTCCTCATCTCCTGATACCTCTTCATCTCAGTTGCTGCTCCACCTTCCCCAGCTTTCGTATTCGCACTTCTTCTTTGCATGGACTTTTCATGAATACTCAGGACAGTCACCAAACACTGAGATCTTCGCTTGGGCTCCATCTTCCTATTGCTCTCTCCCTTCAGAAACACATGAGCTTCCCCATCTTGCTTCTAGTAGTTACTCAATTAGTCTTTGCAAACCCTCCCCTGGACAAACCTACCTTAGTTAGACCCTCCTTGAGGAGCTTTAGATCCTCTGTTTGTCTTTTCGGCATTTGTCATCATGCAGAATACTGAGGCTAATGACTAATTATCATTGTATGTTTTATTTTCATTATTAAAATACAACTGTTGGGTAAGGGTTCAGGGGACAGGTCGCCATGGCTCTGTCTATGATTCGCTTGTCCTTATCTAAGTTGGTATTATTTGCCAAGGCTACCTATTTACAAGGTCTATGACTACCCAGGCTAGTAAATTTCCACAAATGCTGCCTGTTCACAATAGCTTATAGCCATGTTTCAGTGTTTATCCACAGAGACCCAAGATTTGGTGTTAGTATACATGTATGACAGTCCTATTGCTGATTTTAGGCCTATGGCTGATTTTAGGCCTTCATTGTATAAGCAGGGATGCCCCTGACATCTCCTCCCTTCTCTAAGTATAGATGGGCTATGGCAAATCTAATCTTGTGAAGGTGAGGATAGAGGCCTGACCTCCAGCAATTGAAGGGGACCTTGTAGTGGCTCCAGTCCCCCTGTCGTTGTCCAGTGAAGCATGAGGGGCATACCCATCCTGATGTCTTTTTCCTGGAGAGGGGATACTTTTGACATCAACCCCTATGCAGTCAGGCTTGTCCCTGAACCCTTACCCAGCCGATATCCTGTTCTGAAAGATATCTGTATTTCCCCTGAACACCCACACTCCTGCCTTTCTGTTTTTATAACCCCTGTGTGAATGAGTATAAATTACAATTTGAAAAAAAAATAAATTTTATTTAAAAAAATACAACTGTTAGGAGGTCTGACGTTATAGAATGTTTTCCTTCATGGGTCTATCTCCCTGATGATATTGATACGTATTGATTAAAACAATGAATAGCATGATACCTCTGTCTATCTGCCATTCCTAGATTTAACATGGGTGCAGTCAACATCACCATATCTTTTCCCCAGTGCCCAGCACACATTCAACAATAAGTGAACAAAAGCAAGTAGTGACTCTCTTGAGTACTCATTAAAAGTACAAGCTAAGAAAGAGAGAGGAAACCTTCTGTTGCATCAAATTACCAGTTATCTCAGAAAGAGAAATAGGTTCACATAAAATTCAACTTTGTCATGACAATTTTTTTAGTTATCATATTATCCTACACGTGAGGAGTTACGTGTAAGACCATTTCTCATATAGCACATCATATCACAGCAGCAGATCCATCAACAAGAATATTCTAGAGAGAATTAAAAGACTTATAAATCTCCTTTGTTTTCACATAGTTCTCTACGGCATGAAGGAGAGGCAGATGCCTGAGATAACCCAAGGATGAGTGGGAGGGAGGATGGACTGGCCCAGATGCAGCTGCACAGGCTTCTGGGCTTTACTCTGGCTCTGGCACACCAGGTGAGTCTGCCAGCATGACTCAATTTGAAGGCCCCTCAGAAGTCCTGGCTAGCACAACTTCCTGCCCCAGTCAGACTTGCCTCAACAACTAAACCAGCTAAAACCTGCTAAGGAAGCCATTAGTAGATCATATGGTAAAGAGCTGGAGGGAGGGAGAGGAAATAAGGCAAGAACAGAACCTGCTTTTAAAACATCAATTCCTCATAAATGTCATCATTTTTTTTTTACATTGTTTTATCAACAGAGATCTCACTAAAGCCACAGGAAAGGCTAGACATTCTATTAAGGATCTCCTGTCCTGGACACTCTTCCAAACCCAATGGATGGCCCAATGGGTTCCAATCCTAACAACAATGAATTTGCTCATTTCTAAAGCACATTTGGCTAATCTGATGCGTTTGGTTTAGTCTACTACGACAAGAATATGGGAGGTTTTAGTTTATCTAATTATCTTGATACTTGCCTTAATTGTTTTGGAAAATTTAAATGTGTGCCTAGTATCTGAGGAAGCCATAAGAGGGTACCCAATCCCATAGAATTGGAGTTACAGGCCAGGATGAGCAGACAAGTGGGTGCTGGGAATTGAACCTGGATTCTCTGCAAAAGTAGCAAATGCTCTTAACTACTAAGCCGAATCTCTGGCTCCCGGTTTTACACTGTATATAATTTTTTTCATATTTTAACATATTTTTCTTTTTTGCCCTCTCCTGCCCCCCCTCACATACACACACACACACACACACACACACACGTGTGTGTTTGTGTAGAAGCGTGTGCGTGTGTGTGTGTGTGTGTGTGTGTGTATGTGTATGTGAATTCTGGTTGGTATTTTATTTTAAGTTCTGTGTTATTTTATATCCATGTTCTTGCTGATGGGCATTTGAGTTCTTTCCAACTTTGTCTGTTAGGCTTTGGTGTTCTGGAACAGAACATAAACATTTTCACACAAAATCAACATCACAGAAAACCATCTGTGACTATGACAGTCTAGGACAAAAAGCAGTTCTGTGGGATCATGTTCAATATTGAGAAAAACCATGAACACTCTTTAAATGACCAAAGTATTTCTGTCCTGACAAAGGTAAGCACTGGTTCATCTCCAGTCACCACTTCAGACAGTTTGAGATTTTCCTTCTAGGTAATAGTAAATAAAATACTTACTTATGGGGCCGGAGAGAAATTTCAGTGGTTAAAAGCACTTGGGTGTTCTTCCAGAGGACTTGGGTTCAATTCCCAGCACTTCCATGGAAGCTTACAACTGTCTGTAACTCCAGTGTCAAGATGTCCAACACATACATGGTGTATAGACACACATGTAGGCAGAATACCCATACACATAAAATAAATAATTACTGTTAAACACATAAAAAAACCTCATTTATTCATGTACTCTATTTCTAGAGTACATGTATTTCTATTTCTATTTCAATATTCAGTTCAGCACCAAGCTTCCCAAATCATTTAGAGTGGACTGTAGTTAATCCCTGACAAGTACTTTTCTGGGATCCATCTTGAACTGCCCCACGGTACAGCACAGTGAGCATCCTCCCCTGCCACAGCCAATGTGCTCTGTTCATAACCTAGCTATGTCCCAAGTGGCTCTTGGATGTGGAACCCTGACACTAAGACAATGTAACATCTTTTCCCATGTACACTGGTCAAAATAGACATTAAGGGTTTGAGTTCATTTCAGTTTGAAGACACCCAGGGAAAATCTATGTGTTCTATCATTTCTATGTTTTCTGGAATTATTTTTTTCATCACTTGATTTTTCTACTGCATTTATTCTTCTTTCGCCACATGCTGTTTTAAAAGTTTTTTTTTTTCGGTATATAAAACTTTTTCATGTGCTTAAACTATTCTTCAGAGCTGTAAACTGTACTGGAAATGGTTTTTCAAAATGAATGAATAAATGAATGAATGAGTTAATTAATTAAACAAGTAGCTTGTATTCATCACAAAAAAATGGGAAACACATTCAAGCACTTTAAATCAAAGGAAAGTAAAAATTATTTCCTCATTCTAGCCTTCCAATAAGTATTTCTGCATGAATGAATGACTTTTTCAAGTGTTAATTATGGGGTTAGGGAAACATAAGCATGGGTAAAGCATGCACCATGCCAATTTGAGGAGCTGAGATCTAATCTACAGAACCCAGTAAAGGTAATCATGCTTAGACATCCCATCTCTCCACTTGGAAGGCAGAGACAGGCTAGGACCCGGACACCAGTAGGCCAGCTAACTGGTCACAGCAGAAAATTATGGAACCTCTGCCTCAAATATGGTGAAAATCAAGAAATTAGCAGCCGAGGTTGCCCTCTGACCTCTACAAACAAACTGTGGCATGTGTTAATGTGCATGCTTGTGCAACACACACACACACACACACACACACACACTCACACTCACAGACATCCCACAGTGTTAATTATAGATCCAAAGAGTTCATCAAGTATCAAATATCTTGGTCATGTAATCTCACCAATGATCAATCACTAAACTGCTTTCCCAAAATCATAAAGAAAGCTTTAAAAAAACCACATTTATAATAATTTTTTCCTGTTCAGATCATGACTTTGACTCTAAAAATTTGTTCATTTGCATTTTTTTAACACATGATCTGTGTGTTCCTCTCAGTTGAAAATGAAGCTATCAGTCACACTGTGCCAACTATTAGAGTCACTCAACCCAAGCCTGGCTTGTCTGTACTTTATCTCTTTCTGCTCATGAGTAGGACTTGAAATATGTGTGGGTTTCACATCTCCTGCTGTGTCAGCCATGATTTCCCATAAACGCAGGAAACGTTATGTGGAGTTCTGGACAGCCATACGTGTCAGACATGAGGCAGATGTGTGTCCACAGCTGCTTGTGTTTAAGGACAGAATACAGATGGAACCAAGGGTGGATAGTCTGGGTTTGGTGCTACAGTATTTTCATGGACCACATTCAAAGGAATATCTGTCATAACTGAAAACAAGGAGAGATGTATCAGAAACAGAGCACAGTCTTTTTCCCCCGAGCCAGGATAAACAAAACCAATATGGGCCTATCAACTACAGCCTTGTAAAATAAACTTCTCTGTTTAAAAGGAAACCACCTTATTTATTCATTAAGACTGTGCAATATTCCCGTAAGTTGGACAATACTGTATTCCATTAAGTTAGCGCGCGAGCAGAGACTGGGTTTTCTTGTTTGTCATTGTCAGAATTCCTATTCTATTTAAGGAGAAATGCTAGAAAAGAACACTTTAGAGATGCTGTTGCGGTCTTCACAGCTCAGCCTTCTTCCTACCTAACTCAGATCAGCAACTTCCTCCTTCCTATAAACAAGGTTATAGCTGAATGACTCTGCTAAGTCCCTAGGATATTTCTCTGATCGTCTTCTAGGATATTCCAGTGGAAAATGTTTTCTGGTAAGACGTTTTCCTCAGCAAGACATAAAATCATAGAGTACATTTCAAATCTGAGACTCGAGGTCTCTGAGATGTCTAGAGAAGGCCTTAGGCTTTGTTTTATGGATATGAAGAGTCAGAACTCTGATAAGCACTCAGGAAAAGGGCTCAGAAGGGACATTGTTAAATTCTTTATTTTTAATCTATTAAGCTCAGGTCAATAAGATAAATTATTCTGCAATTGCTGGGTAAAATAATTTATTTGTGACTCAGAATATATATATGTTTGTGTGTGTGTGTGTGTATATATATATTTGTAGCAGATAAAGTGAACACTCATTTTCATACTTTATCTGCTAAGATTTCCATCATCTGTACCCTTCTTTTCCTCTCCCCTGGGGTTTTCTTTGAGAACATTCCTTTTAAAGTTCAGAGCAGGCCTTCAAAGTAACTGCAGACTCTGTGTAGACGGTACAGTTGTTTTGATGAGAACTCTAGACCAAGTCCTTTAAAGGATTTGTTTAACAGAACCCAAGACATGAAGGTATCCATAAGAGTGAAATGCTACACTGTATTTACACAAGCATGGACTTTGAAGAAGTGTTTTGTTTAGGTGTCAACCCGATAAATCATATTGAGAATCATGGGTGACTAATGACTCTGAAGACCCAACAGAGAAGCCTCCTCTCTCAGCCTTGTCTCTGCCAACATGGTCATTATTAAAATCATATGATAGGAGCAAAGGCTTGCAAAACAGAACTGCCTACCAATCCAGAGTTTCACTCTACTGTAGAAGTAGATAGCCCAGCTAAGTTTCATAGGCCTCTAATGATTATTGAAGCTCTTTGATACATGAAGATATATTTGAATTTAGCACAGAAAATCACTTTATAAGGAATTTTGTGCTATAAAATGTTGTGATGCTTCTTGTTATTGTTGTTGTCATTGTTGTCGTCGTACCTGAAATGTGATAATATTATGGAAGAGGCTTTCTAGAAAGCATTCTGTATGCTTTCCTGGAGCTGCTTATTCCTTGTTCTGCCCATTTATTTCATTCTGAAATACGTCAAGAATTAAAACAGAGAAGGTTAGCAAATTCCTAAGCCAGAATGCTACAGTAGCTCACAGGGAAAATTGGGCTGTGTATATTGATGTTGCTCTTAAGGTGTTTTCTTTACTGACTGTTGCTTTGCACCACATTGTCAGAAAACAAGATGAGCCACACAAGGAAAGACCTGTGATCTCATAAGCCAGGAGGCTTCCCTGCATCACCTTTGAGGGCAATGACTATTGTCCACAGGCACTGTTGTCTCTGGGAACATGGAAAACCAGAGCAGCACATCCTAGTCCATCTACTGGTTTGTGTCTTTGAGTCTTTTTCTGTGTGAAAACTTCTGCACACTTGTTTCACGTATGTATTTAAAGCTGTAATTTTATCTTGACATCATAAGGTTAACATTTAGAGGTATCAATCATCAGTCATTGCTGTTTGTGCTCAGAAATAACTAATTGGGAGGCTAACATGCATTTTTAATGAGACTTATGTTCTTTAGGAAAAATGGAAACAATGTAAATGACCAAATATTTTCACCAAATACTGCATAGAACTACAAAATATGTAAAAGCATATCCTAAAAATTGGAAAGCTTAATTATGTACATGAGGACACTGTGAACATTTGGAATGACTACTGTCAATGATACTAATTTTAATAGTTGATACTCAATGTTCAGAGGATAAAATGAGCTTACCATATGTCTTGTGGAAAAAAAATACATCTAGCATTATTTTTTATTGTTAATAAGAAAAATTATACGTTTTACAAATGCAAACACAAAATGAAGCACTACGTACAAACCACTCACAGGCTCCCACACTTTGTCCCTAAGTTGGTGACATCATGCTAAAAGTATAATCAAACACAAAAAGGGATGAACGGATGGATGTACGTTCTTCATTTCCACCTCTGTGACACAATATGCAAGCAAAGCCACTTGAGGAAGGAGAGTTTGGTTTTGCTTCATGGGTTTGGAGGTTTGGAGATAAAGTCATTGACCCCATTGCTGTGGCTAAGCAGACAAAGAGGGCCCAGCACAGATTCATCCTCTGGATGCACACCCAGTGCTCCTACCTTATTACTATTGTTACTAACAGATGAGACACAGAGGGGCCCAGGACAAGACTTGTACCCTGGATATACCTATAGTGTCCCCATCTTCTAACTGTTGTTAGTAGTAGGTCAGCAACATCAAACATTGTGTCAGGCTCCATGTGTAGAAAGATTACACCATAGAGTAAAACAGTGTCACTTTCCTAATTACTACATAAAGGTAGGTCTGTGGGGGGATCTGTTGGTAAGTGGCTATGTCTTGTTATTGCTGCTGTTACTGCTGCTGCTTTGTGGTATGGGAAAATGAAATTTTGGAGGAAGAAAGAAAATTATCAAAAGTCATCCAACAGATAAGTAGCAGACAGAAAGCAAGGCTGGTATTCTACTGTATGTCACCCAGTGTAGTAAATAAAGAAGTAGCGGGCCCAGTTGTGTTAAAAGGCCCAAAAACCTTGGGAATAAAAGGTTTCAATTCTCAGGAAGCAATCTGGAATCCTCAGAGGAAGCCACTGACAATGGGTTATTTGACCAGTGACAACCTTGACTTAGGCAGGATAAGTCTGGAGCTGAGTCAGCCCCTGGGACACCTAGCTGGAAGAGATAACAAGAGCAGAATGGAGTTTATTTCCAAAATTCTTCAAGATCTCACCAAATATAATGAAACTAAAATAGCAGCCAGTCAAAAATTATACTAACATCACTGTGTTGCCCCTCTAGCAATCATATTAGAGGTTTCCTAACCATTCTGGAAAATTCCCCTAGCCATGCATAAAGCGGGGCCTGCAAGCCCCTCTGGTCATCACCATTTTGATGACTGTTTGATCCCTGCATGCTGGTAATTTCTGCAGAAAAAACACTCTTTGCCTTTGCAAGGGCTGATTGAGTCTGGGGTCTTCCTTCAGTGAGTCTTGGACCCTAACAGTATCAGTTACTTTCCCATTGCTATGATGAGATGCCATGGCCAAGGAAGCTTCTAGAAGGAAGTTGGCCATTTGATTTATGATTCCAGAGGGATAAGTGTCCACCATGGCAGGGAAGCATGACTGCAAACAGCGAGCATGGCGGCTTGAGCAGAAGAAGTTCAGGACTCATCTTGAATTGCAAGCACAAATCAGATAGAGCAAAGGAGAAATGGTGTGAATCTCTTAAACTTTCAGAAACTCCCACCTCCAGTGCTATACTCCAACAAGGCCATATCTTCCAACCTGCCAAACAGTGCTACCAACCAGAGGAGACTAATTATTCAAACCCTGGAGTCTATGGGAGACATTTATCATTCAAACCACCATACCAGCAACTCTTAATTTCAGATCAAACACCAAATAACGTTGAGTATACATTCCAAGAGATTCCAGGGACACACACACATGCTAAACAAGTATTTGTTGTTTGCCTGAGGTTTATGTATCGTCTTTGGGCGTTTGTTTTTCCCTTGCTCACCCTACTCAAAAGCTATCTGGAGTACCAATTCTCTGCTGTTTTGATTCTCAAAACCAGGGAGGCCTCTCTGGACAGAAGCATGGCCCTGCTTGGCCTTTCTCAGCAGATGAAGGCTGGGATAAATGTGTGATTGCCCTCAGCATTGTTCAATAGTTCAGATGTTTTCACCCACAAATAACTATAGGTGTTATTGGGGTGTTTGTTGAAAGTGCAGGTTCCCTGACAGAGTCTTAGTGAGACAGAGAACCGAGCATCTGTCCCAAGCACTCCAGATGTTTGTGATATTGGTGGTCCCGGGCCTAGACTCTGAGGAGTGCAATAGCTAGCTTTTCAAGAACAATGAAATGTTAGTGGGGTTACTGAGAGTGGGTCATTTTAGAGGCTATGGAGTTTGGTTCAAAAGATGACAAATGTAGTCTGGGAAAAGAAGCTGAGGGGATTCAAGTAAACTCTACATTGTCATGACCAAGAATTCAGAAGTATTTTTTAAAGATGGGGTAAACTGTTAAAGTCATTATATTCATGGTAGTTGGCCACTGTGCTTCTGTGCAATGGACATAGGAGTGAAGGGTTGATGTCATCAAATCTTAGCACTGTCTTGGGAAGTCAATCATTTCTAATGCAAAGCTAACATGTAACTATTTTAGGTTGGATTCAAGACCTATATATTTCAATCATTCTGATTTTCCAAAGTCTATATGGTCATCCTATAGATTGAGAAATTAGAATGAGAAAAGAACTAGGTCTATCAGTGTAGCCATGTTTCTCTCCTAAATGCTTCTGAAGTACTCCCAAGAAATCCTAGACTCCTATAAGTAGGTTGCTTTGTGATTTCATGTCTCCAGTCTTTTGAACACCATCTGAACCACATGCAAATCCAGTCAAATCCAGTCGTGACTATTACACTACCTCCCTTTCTCAAAAGGTGTATGCTAGTCTTAAATATAATTTTTGTAACAAGGTCGCTAATAAAAAGCATCAACTCCTCCTAACCACATTTCCACTGCTCTAAATGGGCCGTTTGGTTAGTTTTCTTGTCCTGTTTTCCTCATAGAAGAGACTATAGAGAATATTACTAGATGTTAGTAACCAAGACTTTTAAATAAACAATCCTAATTTTATATATCATTCAAACAATTTCTTTCTTTCTTTCTTTCTTTCTTTCTTTCTTTCTTTCTTTCTTCCTCTCTCTTTCTTTCTTTCTCTCTCTCCCTTTCTTTCTTTCTTTCTTCCTCTCTCTCTCTTTCTCTCTCTCCCTTTCTCTGTCTCTCTCTTTCTCTCTCTCCATTTCTGTCTCTCTCTGTCTCTGTCTCTCTCTTTCTGTCTTTCTTTCTTTCTTTCTTTCTTTCTTTCTTTCTTTCTTTCTTTCTTTCTTTTAGGTTACAAGCTGAAAGACAGTATTAAGCAGGTTTGGAACCTCAGTAAATCTCAAAGTCTTTCCTCATGTAAACAGGTATAGCCAATCTCCTGAGACATTATTAGGATGGATTATTTCCCAGCCTGGTTACACTCTGAGACCTCCTTTCTGAAAAGCCTCTTAGAAATGAGCCTGGTGTTCAATCAAATACATGTGTCCATGTGGCAGAGGGAGAGGGAAGAACCATTCCAGTCCTATGAACTGAAGGAGGGAGGTGGCTCCTTTCATTACAAATTCCAGCGGGAACACCATGCTCTGTCTCCTTTGTCTGCACAGATAGTCCCTTTTGTATCTGGACAGCCTAGCTCTTGGGGAAATGGGTGCTGTACTGTCCTTGCCACAAACTGCAAACTCCACCACACATGCACAGTTTGCTTAATTTCATTACCTAAAAGAAAACATCTGAGTCCTTTGCTTCTCTGCCTTAGTTTTTAAGCTGGATTACCATTTTCTTAAAAAACAAAAAAGAAAGAAAAGCCTATTAGTAATCAGCTCAGAGAGTATCAAATCCAATTTAAGAATTACCAAGATCTCTCTCACCCCCTCTCTCTTCCCCTCTCTCTGTCTCTCTGTGTGTCTCTTGGTCTCTCTCTCTCTCTCTCTCTTTCTCTCTCTCTCTCTCTCTCTCTCTCTCTCTCTCTCTCTCTCTCTCT
>NW_021620703.1:871414-943784 GCF_004785775.1 Grammomys surdaster | reverse complement strand
TCTCTCTCTCTCTCTCTCTCTCTCTCTCTCTCTCTCTCTCTCTCTCTCTCTCTTTCTCCTCTCACCTTCTTTCTTTCTTCCTAAGCTGGGATTGATGTTCTTTGTCTCCACTTTTTGACAAGACCTCAGTCTTCTGATCAGTTGGTTTTTGTTGGGTTAAAGATATGAACAAGCAGGATTTGTAAATCATTTTTCTGCCTCTCACCCGTCTAATACTCATACTGTAGCTAGGATTTCGTGGTATATGCTTCTGGTTTCCTTTGCAGAAAGACTGTTTTACATATGACTTTTTTTCTTTTTAAATGTTGACTTATTTTTGTGTGTGCCCTTGAAATGTATTTCACTCAGGATACATAGGAGTGGACCTCTGTTTACTAAAGTAACCTGTGTCAAATGCTGTCTCCTGAGCGAGCCTGGATTGCCTTCATGAAATAGTGCATGCACTGTCACCTCCAGGCTTCACAATAACTTTCTATAGAGCAAAACTTCCTGACAGAAACTTAGCCTATCATGCCTAGAAATGCAACTCCAACCTAACACGTCATCTTCCAAGTTGTAAGCTGTCATTTCATCAATGGATTGCACTAATTTTTCACTTCTCTGTTGATATACAATTTCCTTGTTACTGGCAAGTCCAATGGGTTGAAACCTTCTCAACTATTCAACACCACCACTCATAAGAGCCTAGTCTCTAGGACTTTCTTTTTCTCTACAGCATCATGACCGCTTCCCCATCAGCATGAGTATGAAGGAATACCATCAAGTGGTGACGTTTAAAATGTCAGAATCAATGTCACTGGTTTCAAAAGACTTTTAAAGATAAATAGGGAAGAAACCAGGAAATTTTTACTAAAACTTGGCCGAGGGGGTTCTTCAGAATCTGTATCTCATGCTATCTAGACCCTGTCCCTGGCTAGAATGACTCCTCTTGAAAGATTTTAATCTTTCTCCTTTTATTGTACAATTCACCAATTTACTTGTTGAATATTTATTTTCTAAACTTCACTTCTTCCCAAATTGAATATTTTCCCTGCTGGTATTTCTATTTCCTGTTATTTTCTTCTAACAGACCACCCATGATGCTTCTGGGTTAGCCAATATTCTTAACGAAGTTTCTTGACTAAGATGTCTTTGAATTCCATTTGCAGCACCATCATCAGATTTCTACAGATTCACGGCAAACATGAAATTAGGAAAGTCTAATTTTCTGTCCTGTTGGATGTTACCAGTTTCTTGTAACAGCTGACTTAGAGTTATGCTCAAAACAGTGTAAATATTTGCTTAGGATTTTGTCCCAGTCTCCACTCAGGGAAACATCAGTGGCAACAAAACAGCAGGAAAGTATCACGGAGAATTTTCTACATTCTACAGTTTAATGACTAAACAAGATCTTTATTTAATTAAATTTTACAACTGTCTCATTTCCATTCTTAAACAACATTGAATTTCTCAGGGCTCTTATTTGAATTTTCCATTTCCTTCGAGTTAATGATATCTTGAATTCTTGGCTACATCTCAGCAGAAAAGTCTTTTTTTTTTTTTCCTGGGTATTAGTCACAAATGGAATTTACTTCTTAGGCATACTCAAGATTTCCCACAGCTTCAAGATAACCTACATGCCTGCCTCACCACCATCAAACAGTCTCTAAGTCCTCACAAGGTCTAGACTCCTAATCATGGGCTTGAGACAAGAGGCAAGTCAGCTGCCAGTATCAGCTGGCTACATCATTGTGTGTGATACGTGAGCAAGTGTACAATATATGCACGTGTAAGTGTAGGTGCTGTGTTCCTGTATGGTAGTGGAGGTGTCTGTGTGGAGATCATAGGACATCTTCAGTTCTTTGTCTGCACCTCTACCTTGTTTGAGATAGATCTGTTTCTCAGTTCCTCCATCCAGCAAGCCAGTTGGCTCACAAGCTTCTAGTTATTCTTCTGTTTAGGCCTTCAATCTCTCCACTGGCCTGGTGGCATTACAGTTGATTACAGCTCTTGCACCCTGTTTAACATGGTTCTAGGGCTGTGAACTTAGGTCCCCACATTTGAGTGGCAAGAATTTGGCCCACTGAGTCATTCCCTCAGCCCAGTAATGATGTTTTCATCTGTTTTATGTATATATGTTGAAAGAACGATAATTGGTCCCTCTATCTGGTTCTAAAATAGTTGTAATTTTCCCTGACTCTGTGGTAGGCACCATTGAAGATGAGAAACCCAACTGTGTTCTGTTAGCTTCTCCATTCTTGTAAGGGTAGAGAAATTGTATGAAGTGACATATACACAGATTTTGGTTTAGCGAGGACGTAAAGCCTAGTGTTTAATTTTAGTGACTGTTCTTTAAGCCACCACCACACAACCCTCAGCTTTTACCATACATCATCCATGACCTCACAGAGGTGAGCACTCCAAGAAAAACACACATCCAACAATAAGTGATATAGAACCGAGATGCTGAAAGGTTTTCTAACTGGTCCAGAAAAAAAAATAAATTCCCAGTCTATCAACTTATGCTAGCAGACAAAGTAGGATCGAGAAACATGTTAGGTTGAATATACTATTAAGTCAAGATAGATTCTCTAAAGAAAAGCATAGTCATAGGTTGGAATCTGAGACATTAGTTGATTTATCAAAATTTAGTCATTTATGAGGCAGGGTGAGATTCTGAGAGTAAAGTATTCTTAAAGTTCTCCTCTGCCAACAAGAGAGCACAAACTTAAAAAAAAAAAAATGTTCCAGAGGGCTTATCTAAGAGAGGAGAGACACAGCTGGAAGCCATGTGGTATGGTGTACTGAGCAGTGGGTCAGTACCTTGTTTTTCTGTACAACAGTGGAGAAACACATGTTTGGTTACAAGCATCAGGAGGAAGGTGGGTGTTCCTGGGAAAGTGACCTTCACTGGCGGGCAAATGGCCAAAGTCTGCAGGATAGGGAGGCCAAGAAGGGTGGTGGAGGTATAGGGTGTGTAAACCCCTTGAGGATGGCTACAGGAATTTTTCCCACCTGGTGAAAGGCTCCCTCTCTGTGGGTGGGATCCTCCACAGCTGTGCAGAGTCTGAACCTGCTGGTGTCCTTTATGAGCCGCCTCTGGTGGAATACCACAAGGCAAAACCTCTCTGACCTGAAGCAGTCACCCTGCTTTGAACTCTTTGGGGAAAGTTGTAAACAGAGCTGATACTTCTTGATGTCACCCTTTCCTTATTGGTTTAGACTGGCTGACACATTCTTTCAATACAATGTTGTTAATAATTACATCGACAATTGTCAAGAAGAAGAAAAATCCCTTCAGGGCAGAAGGCTACATAACAGAGACTCCTTGAGAAGAAGTTAAGGGCGACATTAATTAAGGGTGACATTAATGCTCTCAAAAAGTGGTTATCTAAAAGAGAGCCGAAGCAGAAATTTTTAGAGCTAGATGTTTACTTACTTTGCACATGGCTCTAAAGATGGTGTCTTTACCTTAACTATAGCAGTGACGTTATAGCCCAGTTTAATCCCAAACTATTGTCCTAAGTTAGCTCTTGCTTTAGGGTGTATGTTGATGATACTTTCCAGATCGCAAGACTTTGTGTTGCCTTGGCATGACCCACAGTGAACCTGTCTGCCCTGCACTGGCATGACCCACAGTGAACCTGTCTGCCCTGTACTGGCATCCCACAGTGAACCTGTCTGCCCTGCACTGGCATCCCACAGTGAACCTGTCTGCCCTGCACTGGCATCCCACAGTGAACCTGTCTGCCCTGCACTGGCATCCCACAGTGAGCCTGTCTGCCCTGCACTGGCATGACCCACAGTGAACCTGTCTGCCCTGCACTGGCATCCCACAGTGAGCCTGTCTTACTTTTGACCATTTTGTCATCTCTCCTACTTGTCTCCCCTCTATGTGTCTGCCTACCCACACTTTCCTTGTAACCCACATCACTGCCTCGAGCTGACCCTTTACCGGAGGCTTCGGGTATACTGCTCGTGTCTTGGTCTTCCTACCATGAGATTTTTATTTATACTTTGCATTTACTTTGCTTGTCTCAAACAGTGTCCTCCTGTGTAGTAATCTGTATACCCCGACTGCTGAAATGTAAGACTCTGAAGTCAGGAACCTGTTTGCATTAAAGTGAGTTACACAGTTATATCTGTGTACTATGCAGCACGTTTGTAATTACAGCACCAGGGCACTGGATGCAGGGGATAATTAATCCAGGGCAAGCCTGGGGTATATAGTGGGTTTAAGGCCAGTTTGGCTACGTTATAAGACTTTTGAGCTGGGCGGTGGTGGCGTATGCCTTTAATCCCAGCACTTGGGAGGCAGAGGCAGGCAGACTTCTGAGTTTGAGGCCAGCCTGGTCTACAGAGTGAGTTTCAGGACAGCCAGAGCTACACAGAGAAACCCTGTCTCGAAAAAAAAAAAAAAAAAAGACTTTTGAGAGAGAGAGAGAGAGAGAGAGAGAGAGAGAGAGAGAGAGAGAGAGAGAGAGAGGTGGCTGGACAGCAAGCACATGCCTGATCGCTGACTGCTATGATTGGCTTCCCACTCCCTCTTTCTCCCTTCCTGTGTTCTCAGTGTAAGCCGTTTCCCGTAATCTGTATTATTCATGTCTGGGAGGCACTCATAGACCCTCTAAAGAATGTTCAGATGAAAGCAAAGCCCCTACTTGGCTTTCTGTTCTCATGCTTTATCTCCTTCAAAGACATTTTTAAAGGCACATAAGTTGTTGGAAGAAGTGCAACAAAACATATTTATCTTAACTCATTAATTTTTGACTGCTCTGCACTGTGTCCACAGAGTGCTTTCCGGCACCTCGGGGGCACAGCACCCTGCAAACAACCAGCCACGCTAGACTGTTATCTTCAGCGTCTCAGTTCATGAAGTAATAGTAATCTTGTCCAGTTGGATACTTTACATTTCTACAAATCCTTCCCAGAAAGGGTCCCACCCTAAAGAAAACCATTCCAAGGGAAGAGCCTTGGCTTTAAAGTCAGAATAAACAAATGACAAAGCTGGATAAAATGATCTGTTAAACAGCATTGGAAACAAAATACTGTCAATGAAAAACTTTATAGGAGAAACCTAAAAACATTTACTTGTGTATCTACTAAATCCCTTCCTGTCTTGCCTACAGGATGTCAACCATCATTTTCTAGAACATTCTGAGTCATGTGATTCCATGAGTGCTCGTGGCTGCCAGAAATCAGCCCACAAAAAAACACACAGAGTGAAGAAAACAAGCCCAAGCTCTCCCAAGTTTGAAATGAATATCATAGTGAAAAAGATGCTTTAAATTTATCAAAATTATTATTATTATATGTGTATAATAATATGCTCTTCTGGAAAAAGCAGTCAATGCTCTCAACTACAGGGCCATTTCTCTGTTCCCATTAAGAGGGATTTTAACAAAGAGGACTCTTTGTTCTCCCTGGATAATCTGTCTAAGATATGTTTATTGTATTTACATAAGAAAATATCTAAAACCGTAATTCAGTAAATAGGATGGTTTCAGAACTGGCCAGCTCCTAAAGAGAAGTCAGGCGAAGAAAGCAAAATACACAGTGAGACTTGCCGAATTTTAAGGCCAATATTCCTTCTCTCCAGATGGCAGGAGACCGAGAAGCTGCAACAGAACAGAGTCGAGGATGTTGACCCTGAGACCAGGTGGCCTCGGTGCCCCTTCCCCTAGTAAGAGATGCTGTTTAATTTACAAGGCCAAGTCCTCATTAAATTCATCAGAAACCAAGTACAGGGAAAGTAAAAATAAAACTCACTTAATAGTACACGCCTACTACACATCCTAGCTTTAACCCAGCCCACCTCAGATAGATACAGAGAATAGCACTAGCCTGGAGTTGTGCAAAATGACCTCAAACAAAACCCTTTTATTATACATACGATTATGTCAAGGGGCACCTGAGAGCTCCAGCCCAGCCTCTTGGGAGAATATCACACTGGTATCTCTAATCTGGGAATGGATCAAAATCCTAAGATCAAAAGAAGGATTCCACTGAATGAATGTTATTTTCACCAGTCTGAAATAGTTGCCAGTGTCATGTCACCTGTAACTAAAGTCGGTGCATATTGTCCACTGTGGTCTATGTGTACTTAAGTGTACACATTTTCAATATTCATTTAATGGCACACTTATGATCTGTGCATTCTAGGTTATATAAACATGTCAATAGCGTGGGAAATTGTTTTTCAAAATCAGCAGTCTCTTCTGAAGGGGAAACTTCTAGTAAGTATGCCATATGTCTAGTGTATGGATTACTTAAGTTAATTCAGCAGGTAAGTGTCACTCCGGTGTAAATAGGAACTGAGTGTTGGCTGCCAGGAATGAATGTCTCATCTTCCATCTTCCAGATTTTATTCCAAGCACAAGATTCTCAATTGCGAACTTTCAGAATCAAATTTTCTATGTTGCGCATTTATTTACTAAAAACATTTGAAGCATTTCAGCTCTTTCTCTGTGCTAACTTCAGGGATCTATGCCAAAGAGTTCGTTCAGTTCAGCTAACCCTTCTAAAGAGGCCATGCTAACTTTCTCTGAAAGTGTTGAAATCTTTGATATTCAATGGCCCAGGATCTAAATCATGTTTGGCTCTCTGACAAGACAGTATACATTCTGAAACTCACTAATTGGAATGAGGGTCTTGAGAATTAAGAAACACTTAAAATTCATCACCTCCGATTTCCCGCAAGTACTGGGAATTTATCTGTATTGAACTTTATTCGCTGACGTTTTTGAAATTCCGATACTTTAAAAGAAATTATTATCATCTAAGAAGCCCCGTCTACAATGTATTTGTAAGCAGGAGACACAGCTCAGACCAATAATCCCTGTAGGAAGAGAGACAGGAGCTCAAGGCTGTCTTCCTCTATGCAGTGAGTTTGAGGCCAGCCCAGCCTTGTCTCAAAGCCAATAAATAGATAATAGGATAACAGCATCAGGATTAAAAATCAATACATCTCTTTCACTCCTTTACTAAAATAGTACTAGCGGTTGCATTTGGAAAGACATAAACCTGTATGTAGTAAGACTGAGGTAAAGATTTCTTTCTTAGTAAAGAGCAATGACATCGTAGACATCAGCTTAAAGATGTCATTATACTTGAGAAGTGGGAACAAAGCATGAAACAGATTTCGGGGAAGACAGAGTATTCTGGTAACAGAACACTCAAATTTGAAAGTTTCTAATTAAAAATCCTATATTTGAGTCAGTACAGATATAGAACATTTGACAGACAGTGATCTGTAAAAAAGACCTAAAATTTTAAAAGGCCCAAAATGTTTTGCAAAATGAATGGTAAAACCCTCATTCCTAGCTTAGTGCTACTGCGAACTGGAACACAAGAGGCAGGGACTGGTTGAGAATCTTGTGCAACTCAAGTTGTGCTTCCAAAGGTACTCTGGAACCTTGGTCCCTTCTCCCCTCTGTACCTCTCCCCTCTTCCCTTTCCTTTTCCTTCATTTCTATATCCTGGTCTTAGGATGGCCTAACAGAGAGCTGACAGAATCCCACACCTCAGATAGTAAAGAAACGGGCAGAGAAATGTCAGAGACGGCTGGAGACAGGGGATGAAGGTCTGAGTTTTGAACTGTATTCTGCAGACTGTGAAATCTAACTTTGTCTTTGCCTTAAGCGCTAAATTTCAAGGCATGGCTCAAGGTCCACCGTGAACTACCATGTGACCCTCCAAGGGGCCCGTGGTGACATTTTAGTCATCTCATGGTAACACTAAGACAGAAGTAAATGCTTGCTTATAGTCTGGAGACTTTGCAGTGGGGTTTTCTGACTAGCTGAACACTGAGCAGATGTGACACCCCAAGTGTCTTTTCTTAAGCCAGATGTTAAAATGATTGGTAAAGACATAAATATTTGTCATCTATCTCAGTATCTATGCTTCTGCTATGGAAAATAGTTATTTTCTTGTAAAAATATTTATAATCCCTCATAATGGTTTATTAACTTTGATAAACACCTTTTGAAGTTGTCATTTCTTATTTACAATCACTATATATCCATAGATCTAATTCTGCTAAACAAAAGCTCTGGTTAGTGTTTACAGATTTTTAAGAATTTTAAAGAGGTCTTGAAACCCCAATGTGTGAGAACCAACCCTCTGATAGTAGTAGTTTGGTCTTGATACAGAGTCAATCATGACCTCTAGTGGAGACATCCAGTCAATTTGCGTGCTGATGGAACTGATTCTGCTGCTGACATAAAAGGGCATCCTTTGTGAACTCCTGAAACTTCTTTCCACCTCTTTTAACATCTACCTTTGTGCCAAGTCTGCTTTCTCCTGTACTGATTAGAAAAGAAACAAAACAAAACAAAAACCCCCAAAAAACAAAACAACACAAAAAAAAGCAAAAAACAAAACCCTGGCCTTTCCGAGACAGGGTGGGAAACCAGAGTCCCCTGGGAGGCAGCTGTGCAGGGGCAAGGATAGCGCCTGCCACTGTCTATGGAGACACATGCTATTCTCATGGATACTCACAAAAAAAAAAAAAAAAAAAAAAAAAAAGCTGCGGGGAGGTATTTGTGGTGCCCTTCAGAATTTACTCATTGTAAAACAGTGATTCTTGCTTCTCTATTTGGTTCAATTTCAGCTCCCACAGAGCCATTCTCCTAGAGTTTCTTATCCTTAAGTAGAAGTTGAGAACCTTGAAGTGTCCGGAGTGTGTCTAAGGAAAAGCAGTGAGGGTGAGCCTCGAGTGGAGCTTTGGCTCACCACAGATAACCAACTGCCTCTCCACATCGAAGGAAAGAACAGTTTGAAGCTGTGCTTCTAAGTGCAAAGGAGTCACTGCAGAATTCAAGGCCTGACGCATTTTCTCTCTGGCCAATTACGGAGAATCGTAGCGCTCCGTCTTCTGCAAGCACTCTGTGTACAGTAAGAAACAGATCAGTCTTCCCGGGATCCTGTTTACACATAACTTCTGGTCCAGTGGATCTGAGGCTGTGATGCTTATTTCTAATTAGCTCTCGGGAGACGGCGCTGGCCCAAGGGCCGCCTGCACATAGGTTTGAAAGGCAAACCTCTGCGTTAGCCGGTATGTCGGCTGTATCATGAGATTGTGCGGCAGCCCCGGTGCTCGTAGAGAATCTTCCAGAAGTCCAATGCAGACTACAGAAGATCATGGCTGTTGGCTACACACAAAGCTGGAGGAATCCTGGCGTTGTTTATGAGGCAGGCTTTAAAATGCAGATGCAATTAAATCTCTTGTCTATGTCATTTTTATCATTAATGTGGGGATAATGTACACCGTAATGTTGTTACCGAAGTTAAATGAATGATTTGGGAACACCAGTCAGCTCGAGTTGAGGGCGTGCCATCTGTGAGTCCCCTGCTGGTTTACAAAAGGACTGAGGTCCAATGCTGACACTTTTCTGGCTTCCCTCAGCTAGCTGGAGGAAGAATGGGGCTGGTAATTTGCCACAGCCACCATTGCCAGCTCTTGGTGTCTATGACTGTACAACAGCTCCCCCTAAGTGCCTTTCCTCTAGCCCTGCTTGAATGTCTATCACCATGATTTATTCTCTTTCTTTCTTTCTTTCTTTCTTTCTTTCTTTCTTTCTTTCTTTCTTTCTTTCTTCCTTCCTTCCTTCCTTCCTTCCTTCCTTCCTTTCCTCCTCCTCCTTCTTCTCCTCCTCCTCCTCTTCCTCCTCCTCCTCCTTCCTCTCTCTCTCTCTCTCTCTCTCTCTCTCTCTCTCTCTCTCTCTCCCTCTCTCTCTTTTTGAGAGCAAATTCCATGACACATTTCCATGCACAAACGAAAGAGATCTGTGACCGGTGCCACCAGGGAGAAGGCCACAGACTTCTACACAAGCACTTGGTCCTTTTGAGATGCCAGAAAGCAAAGTTCTAACTCACACCCTGAGTTGAACATCTCTGTTTAACGACAATCTTCCAGGAATCCGGCAATGGTGGACTCCTATGACAACTTACTCACACATTAGAGGAGATAACTCTGTGTGTGAGCCTCAGTTACATAGTTCCCTGTCCTTAATGCCACCACCTCTGTTCTGAGGACAATTTGGCATCAGAGCTTGTATCTGTTTGTAATCCCCTCTGTTTTCTGGGCACCCACAGGAGGAAGTCGGCACCCTAGTGATCCACTTTCATTTTCCTTTCTTGCCCTCAGTGGAGGTCACAGCCCTGACAAGCTTCGTTCAGAAGAACACCATACAAGATGCAACATCGATCTCTGCTGTCCATTATTCAGAATGCCAACAGGCCCCTAGTCTTCTCTTTGGGTTGTTTCAGCTGGAGCAAAACAGATCTTCAGTCAGTTTCTTTATTTACCCTGTGCTGGTCTTGATAGTCAAATGAAATGCGCTGTTTGAAGTAATTTTAAAAAGTAAAACAAAATGGTTTCCTGCCTAATATTTATTTCAAAAGTATATTTCACATAACTTTTTTTCCCCAACGTTGGCATTCCTAGCACTACTGAGTCTTTCAGAGCTCATGGTCCAAGTGCCAGGGCTGCTTGAACCCCTGTCATCAGCTCAAAGCCTCCAGACTGTTGCCAGCACTCTCTTAAGGGCAGAGTGTTGCTAAGTTGCCAAATACGCTGCATCTAGAACACAGAAGAAGATAGTCAGGTATTTTCCCTTCTTATGACAGGAAGCATACGATGCAATATTCTGATTTTTTTCCAGTATGGGTCACTTGTGTCCATATTTAGGTCATTCTCCTGAAGCCTGACAGAGTTGACATCCCCTCAACAGAATGCACCCTAACAAGATTCCAAGAAATCACTTCTTGATCATCTCCTCTCTACACCCATCTGTGTAGATTGTTATGATGAGTGAGGTGACCGAGTTAGAGCATTTCTTCAGATTACATTACAGAAGGTAAAAAACTCAACACAATGTCTGGGCAAATCTATATTTTTGCCCAATCCATGTGGTGGTGGACTATTTACAATCTCCCCTTTCCCCTTATAATGAAATATGCAAATGTGGTAAATTGGTGGCTGGTGACCATGTGTCTGAGGTCATATTAATCATGTCCAGCAAAAACAGTACCTTGGACATAATGCTATCTGAGGAGGTGTGGCCTGGTTGAGATGTTGAGAGTCTGTGGTCATCTGCTAGTGTCCTTTCAGCATCTTTGGGGTACAGTCTAGTAAACCACACCAAAGTTACGATGGGCACAGCACCCTGCATCCAGGAGAGATTCCAGGTCCCACTCATCGCTGCCTTCAGACAACTTCACCGCCTTAATGTGATGACGCATCCTAGCAAGGCAGAGGTTTGGAAAGTCACCACTTTCTGTATAGCGACAGATATTGCCAGGCTATACCAACTGGCAAGTAGTTCAATCGAAGTTCAGATCTGGGGAAGCATGTCTGGGTAGACCTGTGGCTCTACAGCAGAGCCACTGTAAGTCAAAACCTAGCTAAACTCTAGTCGTCATCCTCGCCTCATTCCAAGACCAACGGTGACAGGTCAGGGCTTTGGGTGTTACTAATGGCTGGATCCTGTGTCCAGCAGTCGTTGCACTATTTGGACACTTCTTTTTTAGTTTAAAGATTTATTTTTACTTTTATGTTTATTAATATGTGTGCATGAGAGAAAGAGAGAGATTCAGACAGACAGACAGACAGACAGACAGACAGACAGACAGACAGTGAGCCCCTGTATGTGGGTGCCCAAGGAGGCTGCAAGAGAGCATAAGATCCCCTGGAGGTAGAGCCACAGGCAGTTATGAGCTGCCCAGCATGAGTTCTAGGACTAAACGCAAGCCTCTGGGAGATCATCAAGGACTCTGAATCACAAAGCCATCTTTCCATCCCCAAGGTGCATGTAAATAAATAAGCCACAGGTTGTTAAGAGTAGGACCAGGGAGTCCTTAGCCTATACACTCACTGGGGCTGAACCCAGCCACATCTTCCAGGGGCCCTGGATTTAAAAACTGGCTCAAGTCTAAAACCTTGACAAGAGCTAATTACTTGGCCGCATGTATTAAGCATTCTGTTCTATTCCGTTCCATTGCATTCCATTCTATTCAAACAGAACCAATAGAAATATTAATATTAAACTCCTTTTTATTAAAAGAGTAACAGCTGCTATCCCACTCCTAAGAGGTAGAATTATACCCAGTAGTTGTTCAGTCTTTGAAACTGTAGTCCCACTGTGATGGCTACATTGGTCACCTCAGAGTTCCAGAGAACCTGGTAGTTAGCCCATGAGGCTGGGCACCTCAGCAGTCCCAATCTGGTTCCAAAGACCCAGAGGCTTCCTGGAGTATTGCAGGTCCTCAATCAGAACAGGAAGCCTAGAAAGACTTGATTCTACTGATGGTGAAGGAGTCTATGGCTGCAGGAACAGGGGAAATCCACTTAGAGGTAAGAGGAGAGGCCATACCAAGAGGGAGTAATCTTCCTTCCTCCATGACCCCTTTCTTACCTGTGTTGCTCCTAGAAGATATCCCACTTGGGCTGGATCTTCCCACATGAATTAAGGCAACCAGGATAATTCCCTAGGTGAGCTTTTCTGGTCAGGTGATTCTAAGCTGTGGCAAGGTGACATTAAAACCAACCCTGGCTCACACCAGTTTTGAAGTCTTCAGTTGCTTCAAACTGGGTGTTCCCTTGTTGACCCCTCTCATATTTTCCACCAGAGATAACGTGGTAGCTGTCTCCATATCTCTTCGGAGGTCTCTCCCTCATGAAGACCACTTCCCAGCTCGTGATATTTCGACTCCTCTGCCCTGTAGGGACTTTTCCTTGTCACCAGGCTTAGAAAGTCCCCTTTGGGTTATACAAGGACTTAATTTTACTTATATATTCACTCATCTACTGTTTAGGAGAGAGAAAGATAGAAGCCTTCTGGGGTAGGAGCCTCTGCTTCACTGTCTGAAATGGTGGGATATCGGTTCTCACTAGAGACGGAAAGGCCATTCTGTCAACGGAGAAGGAGAAGGAGTCTTCAGAACCACACTGTTAAGCAGCATCAGAACCATCTGTTTCCATCTCTGTGTCATGGACCTCTGCTTCCCTGGCACGCTCTTTGTCTTACTGCGTCACTACCTCATAAGGCAAACACCAGCCTGATGAATGGTGGTGGTGGTGGTTTATTTTGATTCAGTTCTAAGTGTCCTATTATTCTGTTGTGAACTTAAAAATTGTTTGTTGAGCAGGCTGCCAGAGAACAGCAGGCTGTAAAATAGCTGGAATACAGCCTCCAGCAACGCATAACCCTCACCAACAAAACAAACACGTCACACAGAAATTGTTTAAAAACTGTTTTTCTTCCTATCATTTTATTCTGCACGTGCTGTAGACAGAGCCTGGGGCCTGCACATGAAAAACACACACTCTTCTAGTAAGCTAGACCCCAGCCTATCAGGAGTTTTGTTTATAAGATCCAAATCTTGGAGCATTAGCTCATTTTTTTTAAAAAAATAATTAACTTTAATTTGTTGTTTTCGGAGGACATGATTTTCAAATACAGCACTTTCACTTTTGTGGCTCAGAACACTGTTGTTCAATAGTGTTTCTATGTTGCAAAGGAATTGGTGACCGAAGACCTAAGATTATACATGCAAATGCCTGGGTCAAGGTGGCTAATAGAACTTCAGTTTCTGAAGAAAGCGTGCTAATGACCCCTATCATTCTGCCTCTACATTCCTCTTGCAGTTCTGGGAATCTTGTTCTTCTTTATTTTGAATAGTACATGAGGGTTCTGATGCTTGGGTCTTCCCTGAAAACATTTCTTTCAGCCACTTGTAAAAATTCTCCTCCTCAGTTTTCTAAACTCAAGAGTGAATCAGCTACTTTTCATGGTGCTCCTACTGTGCATCTTACAGGAATTTCTATGAGCACATAGCTGGTATAATAATCAGTCATTAAGAATAAGTTTATTGCGTGTCTATTTAGTAGAATTCAGGCTTTCCCCTAAGGCCTATGACCTATCTGGACACAGGTTCTTGGCCTGATAGTAGCACCAGGTATGAGTTTCATCTTTTGAAACAAGTCTTAATTCCAGTGGTTGTTTGCACCTGTAATGTTTGTGCCACTATTGCACTAGTGGCCTATGGGAAAAAGCCATGGCGGGGTCCCAGAGGCTTTCCATGCCAGTGGGTTACACAAACAGGAGAAAGGTCTGGAGTTCCAAAGGCTGGAAGCTTTGGTGATGGCAGGCCCCAATGACACAAGAAAGTCCTTGGTTCCAAAAGGGTTTATTTTCATGGCGGATGGTAGATGGATCTGGATGTACCCCCCTGAAACTCAGGGCAGACCTGAGTTAAATAGGGAGGGAGAAAGAGGGGAGAGTCTAGGGAAGAATGCTTAATTGGCGACACCCTCTGGCCTTCATTAGTATGTAAATCACTCTAGGGCCTGATGGTTGTAGTCACACCCTTTACCTGTGCACTTTGGAGGAGCTGTAATGGCCTACGTGACTGAACAATGTAGGTCTATGGAGACTAAACTGCGTGTCAGGACCCTGGGTTCTGGGGATGTGGCTGAACACCTGACATTTCTCCCTTGGAGTTTCGGGGGTTCCAGGCCCATGCCCAGCCAAGAACCAAGATACCCTTACGCAGTCCCACAGTGGGCTTATCTAGCCAAGAAAATCATTAGTGTAGTTTACAGGTTTATGAGACATTGATGATAAATGTCTCCTCTGGCAGCATGCATGGTGCCACCAGCACTCTAATCATTAGCCAACGGAGTCAAAGCTTCCCCATGAGTACAGGTTTAATTTCCTCATGAAATTATTATCATGAAATTTGAGTCTATGACTCAAGTATGTGATGTCTTTGGCAATAGGGACTTACTGTCAAGTTCTGTAAGATAACCAAGATCATTAGCAAATAGCCTAAAATGTTTGGGTTTGGGTTTATTGTTGTTGTTTATTTGTTTTTTTCCCCCAAGACAGAATTTCTCTGTGTAACCTTGGCTGTTCTAAACCTTGCTCTGTAGACCAGGCTGGCCTTGAACTCAGAGATCTGACTGCCTCTGTCTTCCAAGTACTAGGATTAAAGGCATGCACCACCACCAGCTGGGCCTGGCATGGGGTGGGGGTTTTATGGGATCTCAGTGGTCAAGAACTTCAAAAGAGGCCACACATTCATGTCAGTGGATTTTTCATTTGAAAGACTCTGATATGGCATTGAATGAGATGTCCCCATAGGCTCATATATTTGCATGCTTGGTTCCTAGTTGGTGAACCATTAGAAAAGATTAGGAGGTGTGTCCTTGTTGGGGTAGGTGTGGTCTTCTGTGTGTCACTTGGGAATGAATGGGCTTTGTTTCAAAGGCCCACACCAGGCCCCGTGTCTTCCTATGCCTGCTGCCTGTGGATCAGGATACAAAGCTCTCAGCTACTGCTCCAACACCATGCCTGTCATCATGCTCCCTGTCGTGATAGTAATAAACTAACTTCTTCTTCAAGCTGCCGTTAAATTCTTTCTTTTATAAGAGTTGTCTTGGTGTTTTCTTCACAACAGTAGAACAGTGACTAAGACAGAAGTAACTACGGTTAAATTCTTTCTGTATGCATATATGCATATGTGTTAGGAAGCTGTCTGACTTTTGAAAGGTCTTTATTGTTCATTATTCCTCCCCATAGTCCTTCCTTTAATATGCCTTCCCATCATCCTTCTCAATTTAACCCTTCTCGTTCCTGTCCCTCCCTGTAATCCTTTATATTACTGCGTTCTATCTCCCATTCTTTGACAGATTTGCTCTCACCATCCTTTACAAATTACTTGATGTATACAGGTATTCCGAATGAAACACGCATATCTGAAAATTCACAAATGGGAGCAAACAGGCAGCATTTGTCTTTCATTAGCTCACTCTGAATGAGACTTTCCTGCTCTATCCATTTACCTGCAATTTTTGCATTTTTCTTAAAGTCTGAATAATATTCTACTGTATAAATATAGTGTATCTCTTTATTTACCCATTATTACCTATCAAATGTACATCTAGGCTTTTAAATTTTATTTCCCGGCTATCACAAGTAAACGAACATGGTCAGTAGGTATTTCTCTAGTCGTTTATGAAGTCCAAGGATGGTTTGCCTGGATCCTGTGGTAGATCTCTTTCTAGCTTTTGAGGGACCTCCATGCGGATTTCCACAGTGGCTGTACCGTGTGTCCCCTCCACCAGCAGTGAACAACTGCTCACCGTCCCCTTGTTCTCATTAGCATTTGTTGTCACTTATATTTTTTGGTCTTAGACATTCTTACCAGGTTAAGTGAATGATAATATGCATCTCCCAGGTATCTACGGATGTTGAGCACTTAAAACGGTTCTCCCCCATTCGTATCTCATACTTCAATAAGGACTTATTTCATTCCTTTCCTTTTGTTTTCTTCCATCTTGTTTCTTCTTTTCTAGAGTTATAGATATTCTATGAAATGAATACATCAAATCGATAACTTGAACTGAGAAGTTAAAATACATGTAAATCTTTGATTTTTATTTTTTTAATATTTCTCATAGTTATAACATCTATGATGGGTAGTGTCGAATATCAAGTTGACAAGATCTGGAATCATCCAGGTGACAAAACTCTGAGATTATTTGGCCCGTGAGTGAGTACCCAATTGAGTTAATAGAATATGGACGACCCATCCTAAAGGGAAGCAACTGTTCCCTGAGTGTATGTCCTAGCCTGCACTAACAGAGGAAACTAGCTAAGTATGAGAATTTCTTACTCTGCTTCCTGAGTGTGGATGGAATATGACCAACCACTGTAAGCTCCTGCTGGTATGATTTACCCAACATCATATGCTATGCACTGAGACTGTGACGCCAAAGTAGATTCAATAGTCTTTTTGTTTGTTTTGGGTTTTGATTTTGGTTTATCTATTTATTTATTTTTTAAAAGAGAGAGCACATGCATGTAGCTGGAAGAGGAGAGCAGTAGTAAGTACGTAGAGGAGACGCTGAAGGGAAGGGAGTAGGGTGACCTGGCTCAAAATACAATATCTGCTTGTATGAAATCCTCAAAGACTATGTAAAAAGGTGCCATTTATTTACACATACAAAGCATACTGTTTGACACGTCTGATGCCACCCATCAGGCATGTAATCCCAAATTTACCTTTATTTACTTAAAACGTGAAATTAAATACATTTGTAATAGTCTCCCAAAATAGAAAAGAAAATAAAGCTGATCTGGTTAGAATCGGAGACAAGGGGCCCGACTCCCTCTAATCCTGGATACGGTGGATCTGCCGAGTATCAGCTGTGGTCTGCAATCCTGCTTGTCTGATGGACGTGCTATGCTTCCTCTAAAGCTCTTGCTGCTTCGTCTGGGCTCAGAATGGAGCTATCACCCATGCACCATCTGTCACCAGTGAGGACCACACTGCCTCGATGTGGTCACATGCTAACTTCTGACTACAGTTATGACACAGGTTCCAACCAGTGGGGCTGAGTCAATTGCCTGTGCCCATGTACGAGGGGCATACAGAAAGATCCAGATAATTCCCTGCCTTTCTACTGGGAAATGTGCTCCACCAAATAAAACGAGGCCCGAGCTGAGCACCAAGATGAGAGAGGACATCCTTCAGGACTGTATCTAGCAAGGTGTTAGACTGTCTTTGCTGTACATTTCATGCAAACCTCTTTTTGGTGCAGCTTTTTATGGTGTTCTCCCTGGAATCCAAGCATATTCTGTATAACAGGATAACGTCAACTCGTTCCACCATTCTTAGGCTCTAATTGGCTTTTTAATAAAGACGCTTGAGAATTCTCTTTCCATATCCGGTTAGGCCACAAGACAAGGTACCTGGAGATTCAATTCTCTCAGGCTATCTAGGACTTGTTTGGAGGAAGCGTACAAATATCCTATGACCTGCCAACATTGACAGATTAGAAGTGATTATCGGGGAACCCATATTAAGAGTTTTTTGGAGGGAGGCCTGTGGATAAGCAGGAAATGTCTGAGATGATTAATGCTCACCCTCGGTGCTGGTAGAAGCATCTTGGCAGATTTGCTCAAATCTGCCATCTTTGGCACGGGTATAGAAAGATCATTATTGTGTTTATTTAATTCGGGCAAAGCAAAATAGGATTTCTTTCAATGTCCAGTTTTATGAAATGATATGAAGAAGAGCCAAAATTAAGAAGAAGAGCCAAAATTAAGAGATAACATTAAAAAAGGAAATAGGAAAACGACTGCTTTTGAGGCTGGCTCCGTGCTGCCGGAACTTAGGAAGTTGGCTGTGATCTGGTTTGGCTGGTACCTTAATTGACATGCCATACTGAGACCATCTTTCCCTCCATCTGGTTTGATGAGGCTTCTTAGAAAGTGCTAACCACGCTGTCCATAGTGGTGACTCGGACCAACCTATGACATTAATTGTGTGGCATGTGAAAACGAGATGTTAAGCAATAACAAAAGGAGTGCCAGAAGGGGCAGACATCCTAAATGAGATGAATCCAGAGATCCAGTTCACAAGCTGGCTAACATTTCCTAAGGCGAAGGGCAACTCCTAATTCAGGACAGGTCAGGAGCACAGCGGTGAAGCTATGTAGAGATGTGAACACCAGACAGCTCAAGGTGCCCTGTCATGGTCACCAAAGCAGAAAGCTGTCCCACCGTGGCTGGGGCCTGGGTTGTACCTGCCTTACACATTAAATGATTTTAGGCTTTAAGATCAGTTCACAACATATCACCTGACGTCATAGGTCATGATGCCAGTCTCGATGATAAGCTGGTAACACATAGGAAAATGTGTTAGTTTCTGACATAGCACCAAAGGTTTTACATGTTAATGTTTGAGGTAAAACAAAGTGAAATAGGTACTGTCGACGTCTCAAAACGATGTCTGTACACTCAGATCAGCTGCGAGGAAGAGAGCTGGAACCTGGAGCTCTCTTCACCGAAATGCTTTCCAAAGTGCTTTTCTACATTAAAATAAAAGGTCACATAGCAAACGTGGCACCTTCAAATAACAGAAATACGATCATAAAAATAGCTCGCTTAATTCTGTACCTTTTTCTGTCAGGAAAGTGAGCAGGGGCTACTTCCCGCTTTGCAATTCAGTTCACTTTGCAATTCAGAACAAGGAGGTTCAGACGAAATATTTGCCTTGAGGCCAGACAGCCACAGGTTACAAACCATAGGAGAAACGAGGCTTCCTTGCCTCAGAGACAAAGGATATAAGGCCATGAAAGGATCCTACGTCTGCTTTAACATCTGTAAATTGAACAGCCTCTCTGTATAACAAAATAGAAATGAGCTGATTGGCTGTGCCACCCCCAGATTTTCCCTCCCCTCTGTGAATAATAACACTAACCATATTCGCCAGTTTGGCCAGCTCATGCACCAGACAGGAAGGACCCACACTCTCAGAGCAGAAAGGCACGTTAGAGCGTCAAATCCCTGCTTCAGTCGTTAAGAAACAAGTTGTCAGCTCGTTTAACGTAAGCTTCTTCACTACAACTGCATTCTGGTCAGAAACACCTCTGTTTGTGCTCCAACCAAAAATCTTTATTTGCTTTTGGTCAGGCAATGTTTGATATTATTAAGACAAGTCTAACGTCTGAGCTGTAAAAGAAAGACATGTGTATGGTCGTGACATAGATATGGGTTTCATCTGGACATATAGATCGGTCAATGATGCTGAGAAACGAACTACGCAAACCACTGTGTTGACCTATAACAGAAACTCCCCAGCAAAGGTAGAACTTGGCAGCCTTCCAAGTCCCCTAGCCGCATAACCAAGAGTGACCAGCAGATGTCACTGTCGTCAGTTGTATTTTTCACATGTAAACAAAAAAAGCACAGTTATTACAGAAATAATAATAGCAAAATTATTATCTTTAAAATGCTAAGTGGCAAGAGTTGGATCTATACTGTAGATCTCTGGTAGTATTTAAGGTTAATATGGAGCTGTCCTTAAGCCAAGGACAGAGCCGAGCGACAACAAAAACCAAACCAAACCAAACCAAACCAAAACAACAAAAAAACCTTTTTTTTTGGGGGGGGGGGGTCTGGGAAGATGATGGTGCCCTGGAAGGGCACAGTGGGGATTAAATAAGACGAGGGTGTACAGTCCACTTTTATTTAGAAATCTTCTTTTTGTCTTTTTGGTCAGAGACTGGGCAAGAGGAAAGTTTTTTTTTTTGTTTGTTTTTTGTTTTTTTTTAAAGATGCAGGATGTTGAAGAGATTGATTTCAAATGTCTGTCTTTGTAAAACAGAAATAATGCTGTCTGTTGAGACTCTGGGACAGAAGGAAATCAAAACATTTGGGCAAAGCAGAAATGCTTTGAAATATGCAGGAAAGGGAAAAGGCAAAACAAAACAATAAACCAGCCAGGAAACTGGCAGTGCCAGCCTCCAACTGGTCTCTTCTGTTTTCTCGTTCTGATTCTGATTAAAGCCACCAAGCCTTCCAACAACGAATTCCTGATGCAACTCCCTTGTGTCTCTTCCCGTGGAACCCCAGAACTGGAGATGCCGAGACACCAGGGTGTGAGCACTGCCTACTATACACAGGGAGACCCTGTTTCAAACGTCAAAACAACACAGCAAACCGTGTGTGTGTGTGTGTGTATGTGTGTGTATTCAGACTTGGAGGAGTGGCACACGTCAGTCATGGCAGCGCTGGCACAGCCGAGGCAAGAGGATCATGGTCGGAACACGGTCCACGGCCCACAAACGAAGCTATGTGAGAATTCTGAGAGCTTGTGAGGAAACTCCAAGAAAAAGGAGATGAAAGTTTTGTGACTTCTATTCCTCCAGAATGGGGGTTGTTTTTAGAATGTGATTCTGAAGTGCCCCTCCCAGGTGTAAATAGGACCAGATTTACTTACGATTACAGGTACACTGTGCTGGCTGGTTTTCTATGTCAACTTAACCCAAGCTGGAGTTATCACAGAGAAAGGGGCCTCCCTTGAGGAAATGCCTCCATGAGATCCAGCTGTAAGGCATTTTCTCAATTAGTGATCAAGGGTGGGAGGGCCCATTGTGGGTGGTGCCATCCCTGGGCTGGTAGTTCTGGGTTCTATAAGAAAGCAAGCTGAGAAATCCAGGAGAACCAAGCCAGTTTACAGCATCCCTCCATGGCCTCTGCATCAGCTCCTGCCTCCAAGTTCCTGCCCTGTGTGAGTTCCTGTCCTGACTTCCTTTAGTGATGAACAGCAATGTGGAAATGTAAGCTGAATAAACCATTTCCTTCCTAACTTGCTTCTTGGTCATGATGTTTTGTGCAGGAATACAAACCCAGACTAAAACAGGTACCATTGTTACTTAGATGATGTTTCCAAGCGTATGCTGTCCACGTGACTGTATAGCAACCTAAACTCATGTGACCTTTGCCCCGATCTTGCTTAATCCTCAGAATACAAATTGTCCGATGCCTTAAATAAACTTGGCTATTGCATGAGACTTTACTTCTCCTGGTAGGCTCCACTCTCCCAGGTTTGTGCTGTCAACTAGAGCGGTAACAATCATGAACTTCAGGACAGCCTGGGCTACACAGTGAGATCCTAATATATACATAGATACAAATCTTTGGATATATTCAGAAGACTTCATATCTACACATATATACAAGGGGCACAGACACACAAAAGGGTTCCCATATACTCTAGTAATGAGATTAAATTTAGAGGAGAAACTGTATGTTACTGCACACGTGAAAAGGATAACATTTTAATCCCCTGCCAATTGTAATGCTTTTCTTCCTTGACCTCACGCTTGGTAGGAAAAGAGTCTACCACTGAGCCATACCCCAGCCCGTGACAGTTGCAATTGATTTAGCTACTCTAGAGTGTACTTTGGTGATTCTTAAGGAAGTTGTGGATCGATAGCTCTGTCCTAAGTATCTGCTCCCTGCCTTGGGAAAGTATTGTGTGCACCACCTACTTCCCCGTGTCTGACCCTTTTGCCAGGAGGAAGATCCGCATAATTTCCCTGAGATTTCAGTGTGGATCTTTTTTTGATAACATGAGGAGTGTGTGAAAAGACTGAGTTAGCCGGAGCCAGACTGACAGATCCATGACAGACCCAGCCTAAATTTCTGTTTCCCAGCTGGAAAAGTTCAAAACAAGTCAATTCCAGGAAAACCCATCGCTCTCGAGATGCAGCCAATCAGGAAGCAGCCCCATGCACTAACCTGAGCCAACCTCTCAAGCACCTAACCAGGAGCTGTAAACACTGAGTCGTGGGCAGCCAATCAGGAGCTGTAGAACCTGCCACCACCCCTGAATACTGGTTCCTTGGTCTTTGACAGCATACAGTTTGAGTCTCCGGTATCACTCTTCGTAAATCACGGACCTCACACATGTAAACGAGGTTACTAGTGCCACACAAATACATTTTTTTATTTAGGTACTTATAAATGACACAGCTTTAATAACAGATGAAACATTTAATGGGAAATATTAGACACTCTGTTTTAATGCCTGAGAGATTTGCAAATTGCCCTTTTGTTTCAGAATTCTGCAAATGTTTGACCACATGCGCACCGCACCGACTTCCTCTGGTACCTTTTACGTCTCTAGCAAATATTTGGAAGAAAAACCCGTTGAGTGTAAAACTAGTATACTGATATTTATTGGCAAAATGAATTAGTAAATCCCATGTTTTTGTTTATAGGGCAGGCCAACATGGAAGAAATGTTTGTTAATTTGCTTTTTAAAAATCCTATCATCATAAAACACACAATTAAATTATCCACATGAAAAATAATCCTTTAATTCCTGAGAATCTGCCTATAGTGGCAAGTTTTACAATTCATTCATGTTTGAGGACACCCCAGTAAAAAGTAGCTGAGGTTCTCCGTGATAGGTATTATTGATCTTCAGCATGGTATAATCTGAACTTGCCCACTAAGCAGGCCATCTTGGCACACCTGTGCGGGAGGGACTGGCCCATTAGGTTGATAAAAGGAAGACATGCTCTGACTTCGGAAGAGACAACTTTTGCTTTTTTTCCTGCTTCTCTTACTGTCTTGCAGATGCACTCACTGACTAGATGGTCATCGTTTTCCTCTGACATCAGCTTTTCCGCTTTCCCACATGGACTGAAGACCAGCATCATGGCTCCGCCTAACCACTCTGCCATCGCTCTGGCAAGTGTCAAGGCCGTCAGTACCAGACTGAGACAGCTAGGGCATCTAGCGCTCCGGTGTGAAGACAACTATTATTGGAATATGTAGACTATAACATGTAAACCAATCTAATAACCCCCCTTAATAGCATTATCTACCCTGTTCCTCTAGAACAGTGGCTCTCAACCTTCCTAATGCTGTGACTCTTTAAAAACAGTCCCTCGTGCCATACTCACCCTCCAAGTACAAAATTATTTCATTGCTAATCCATAACTATAATTTTGCTACTGTTGTGAATAGTAATGTAAATATCTGTGTTTTCCAATGGTCTTAGGTGACTCCTGTGAAAGGGTCACTAGATCCCCAAGGGGTGGAGATTCACAGGTTGAGAACCTTTGCTCTAGAGAAGCCACACCACCACCATGTAATCTCTAATTAATATTTTACAGTGGGGGGGGGTCAGAAAAACAGAATTTTCAGGAAAAAAGAATCAAAACTTAGTATCATCAGAATTTTAAGAACCTCCATCTTTCTGTTTGGCTAGCAAAAAGGTATTTAACCTTAAGAAAATAGATTTTTCTAAGGGTAGTTACGTATATGAGTTATAAAGGCATAATGGTACATAAACATTATAAAAACAGTATACTGCTCATACGAACATAGAGGTAGGCCTTAAATCCCAACATATCATATCTTCTCTGTTTTGCCACGAAGTTTTCTTTTTAATACTTAATATGAGCACAAATTTTTTAAGAAAAAAGTATTACATTTTGGAACCATTTTTATTAAAGCACCAAAATCCATAGATAAAAATTAAAGAAAAAAAAAAGACAATGAATCAAAATCATATCAGTAGAAAGGAGGGTGTCTACGGGCTTATTTGATGTAATTATTAATTTGATATTCACTAATTCTTCTTTGTTCCATTTTGACAATCACAATGACACTTCACTGTACTGCAGAAAGATGCCCAGAGATTTATTTACGTGTGCGTTCAACAGTAGAACAGTAATTACGGTTCAGTCTAAGCTGTGAACAGCAATGCTTTCTTCGATTATTCCATTCAAACATTTTGCTTGTATTCCCTATAATAAATTATAATGTTTTAAAATGATCCTGATTAGAGCGATACGTCTATTAAGATTCTCTCGAAAGCCTATAAATATTAAGTGGTCTGAAACCCCGATGAGCACCCAGAGAAAGGTTTGAGTATGGAAGTCTCGGGAAGCCAGGAGTGAGAAAGGAGCACCAGACACCTGCGCTTTCACAGAGTACCCCGCTTTGGTGGTACTTGCAAGCCTTGAATGTTCATAGTACTTGAATCGGGAGCCCGGTAGCCACGTGAGGAAAACACTTCCCACAGAACCCTCCGCATCTGCCGTAGACTTTGGTTCCGTCCTGAAGGTGTAAAAGAAGTAGAAAACACAGGAGACTTTTATACAAGCTGGCAACTGTGCACAACACAGAAAAGGCACCTGCTTTGAATAATGTGGCTTGTGTCCTATCCAAGGATCCCTGTAAGGGCCGCTGTCCGATGAAGGTCACGTGTGGGTCCAGAGGGAATGGACAGCCTACGATTAGTGCCAGCTGCTGTTCATGTCAAATAAACCATGGTAGGATTTACACACTTCATTTCAGCACGCATATTTTTCACCCGAATACTTATTTGTATTGGTGAGTTTATTAAAATAAAACCTCCAATTAGCACGCGGATTTAAATAGTAGACAAAAGGGTATTAGTTGGCATTTTGTCCACAAATCCTAGTTTTAATTGGAATGCTACAGGCCATATTTAACAAGATAAAGAAAAGTTAGAAAACACTGGAGAGGATGACGGCTGTGGAGAGGTGATTTATGAGCAGTATAAATGAGATTACTTACGACCCAAGCTCACTTTCCCAAAGACGATCTGCGCACTGTGTTTCAACTAACAATTAAATGATTTTAATAGTCATTATTTTGTAATATGGGTAAAATGGTAGGTTTTCAAAATAAATGGCTATCTGGGTAATATATATTTAGCATATTTAGTTTTTTAATAGATTGATGAGAACATATTATGATTGACTTCAAGTTTGTCCTTCACCTTTTAGAAACAGCATATAACATTATTCATATTTGTGTACATGTGTGCTATGTATCTGTGTGTGTGTGTGTGTGCGTGTGTACTGTGGAGACCAGAGGTAGATCTCAATTCTATTGATTGAGACAGGGTCTCTCATCGGAAGTGGGCTCATTGATCTGGCTAATGAGTTCCACAGATCCTCCTTTCTTTACTCTTCTCCTGTAGCATAAGGGTCATGGATGCAGGCTCAGGACCTCATGCTTGGGTGGAAGGCACTCTACTGACTGAGCCACCTCTCTCTCCCCAATACAGCTATTTCTATAGACAAAATAGCAGTGTTTTCTAGATAAAGATAGACAAAGAGATTCGAGTGCTGCATAGATGTCCCTGAAAAACACTTTGAGGATATTTGTTAAATGATTCTGTTTAATAACCCCTTCACTAAACCAAAGTAAGGAGATAAATAAACCCCACGTTGAACCATCATCTTAAAATATTAGACCCTAAATCTCTGGAGTTTTGTTTGCTTGTTTGGAGTTCTGCCATACTGGGGAATTGAACCTTGGGACAGGTGGTCCAAATTGGATGGATGCTCTATCAGTAATCTACAGCCTCAGCCTTCTTTGCAGTTTTTATTTGAGAAAAAGTCCCATTAAACTGCCCAGGCTGACTTTGAATTCACTCCAGAGCCTGGCCTTGAACTTGCAGGTCTTTTGCCTCAGCCTATGAGTAGCTGGCATTATAAGTCTATGCTACTGGGCCTTGTACAGTTACATTACTATCTTTAAGAACATACATTCATGTCCAGTCATAAGGTCCAAATCTGAGATTCATGCTCATGTGTGTGTGTGTCTGTGTGTGTGTGTGTGTGTGGGCGTGTGGCCCATATTTGAATTTGTGTGCATCTATACCCCATTATATGTAGCATAATTCCTAATATACTGTAAGCTTCTAGTCATTGTTCTCATGTGTGTTTGCCTCTGAGGTTGGGGACGTTAGTGCTAGCTCATAGCACAGAAGCGATTCCAAGGCGCTTTAGTTCTCCAGGACTTACTTGAGATCTGTGGATGATGACAGAGGCATACCTCCCCTGAGCGAGCCACTTAGCTGTGTTGGAGATCTTTATCCCAGTTCCTGCTAAGTTGATACTGAACTGCCCCTACATTGAGAGAGAGAGAGGGAGAGAGAGAGAGAGAGAGAGGAATACATAAAATATTTAAGATTATTCTTGCCTGGAAACATCAAACGACTCAAGTGATTTTTCAAAACAGGCGAAGAGAGCTGATCTACCTTGACTTAAAGAAAATGACTGGGTTAAAGAGTTTTTAATATCTGACTACAAACGAGTCTTCTCAGTTATGAGTACAATCAGAGTTAATACCGTGTGATGTTAAAGCAAGTCTGGCAGGCCTTGGAGTCTGTGACACCTAGAGCCCAGGGGCCTGTCACAGTCGGAGAGTCCTTGATGGAGGAATCTTCATGGGGATTAAGATGTGCCCAACGTCACCATCTCTTTTTATTGACATTTTGACTACCTTTTGATAGTTTTTGTGGCTCTACATCCGTTTGATGAACTTCCTGGAATCTTCCGCCATTGCGACTCCTCCCTCCTCCTCCCTTTACCAACAGCTCAAAACTGCTGATTTTTTCCCCCTGTGAGATCATCTTTTAAAGACCCCACAGGATGTGCAGACTGTTGTGGAACACCGCTTACACATTAAGGTAATGTGTTCCCTAGAGGCTCACGTCATGCAAGAAGTATTTTTGTGTCAAAATAGCTCAGGTTACCTTTGTTAGTAGTAAACTTTGAACGTATGCATATTGACACATTCAGTGACCAAGGTGACGTCATGTCTTATTCTTTACATAAAACAGACAAGTACACTGTCTATCTCATCACGACACACATCTATGTTCTTCTTTACTGGTGAAATTATATACACATCAAATCATTGGTTTACATTCTTTATAATTTATGACCACTAAATGCTTGGTTTGTATGTCTACTCTGTGCTCCTATACACCATAGGGTCACGGGAGAAAGGGCCAGCAGGAGGGAAGCTTAAGAAGCCCGAGTAGACTCCAGAAGTCTTTCCAGCTGTGATGAATATCAGCAATGCTACAGGTCTCAGGAGTTAGGGTCTGTGGCGGTTTCGATGCTGCTGAGTGTTTCAGGTAAAGGTTTTGGGGAATCGCCTCTTCCTGTCCTTGTACTAGAAGAGGGGATTCCTGTGTCAATATTGGGTCTCACTCTGCCCAGCAGCAGCTGGAACGTCAGTGAGACTCAGGGGATAGATTCTCACTGCTGCTGTAGAACTAGACATTTGGGCTGGGAGGTGTTGTACATCTGTGCACTGAGGTAAAGGTGTAGGTTCCCTCTCAGTCACACCAGAGCGTGGGTGGCTGTAGTTCTCCCCTAAACTGAGATTGATTTCTTTGAGAAACCTATAAGGAGCAGGGGTTGGGTCATAGCTGTGCCTCTCTGATCTAACAAGGTTCTGAGGAAGAAAACATTTTCCAAAGCTTAGGCCAAGGGAAGGAAGACTCAGGACCAGGAAGGTACATTATTTTAAAGTGGAATTCTTTATGATTTATGATCACTAAGTGGAACTCAGTCTCCGAGCAACAGGGCACCACACACTTGTGACTCTAGTCCCTAGGAAGACTAGAGACGTAGCTGTAGCAGGATGGTTTCCTGCTGCTGCTACTGTTTGTGGTGGAGTGACTGGGGAGGAGCTAATGTGGGAGGAGGAAGAGGAGAAGCGAGGAAGAAAGAGAGGAACCAGGGAGGAGAAGATGGCTGAGGATGTGTGTGTGTCTCTAGCAGTCTAAGGTAATTATAATATCTAGGTTAGGTGTTGGGTAACAATGCTAATTGTGTGGGCATTTTGTTAATTGCACACTTCCAAATATATAAAGCCTTTGGATAATAATTAAGCTTCAGAGTCTCATTTCTACCGGGTACCGTGTGGCGGTATGGTCCTATATGGCGGGATGGTCTGGGCTCAGCCAAGCATTGTGGACAGTGTGGTGGATTGACAGAGCCAGCCACCACGCTGGCATCTCATGGGTACCAGGTCCTGTGCTTCTGGCTGGCCAGAGCTGTGGTCTGAGCCGAGCAGTGGTGGGAGCACGGAGCCGCTCTTCACCTCTGGGCTGCTTCTAGTCAGGAAGATGGTGGCCATTTAAGAACAAGCCTGGGTCGGGCGCCACATTTTTTTAACGTTACCCGCAACACATAGCAGTATCCCAACCTTTGTAAAAGTAGGTAGAGCTGGAAGGATTCTTGGATCAGAATACATGTGACATGGCCTTTGAGGGAGGCCAGCACTGCAATGAGGATGTTAGCCTACGGAGAAGCAGGTGCCTCTCAGCAGCCTGAACCCTGGGCTAGTCTAGTTCCAGGTGGGCGAGCACTGAGGATTTTTGGTCTGAAGGATGAAGTTTAGTCAAGCTCCCATTCTCTGGAACATGACGCACTGCATCTCTCCCACACTTACATCTATTCAGCACTCGGATGCACTGTTGTGGGGGTGGTAGAGTTTCTAGATCTTTGGACCATGTCTAGCTCCATAAAAGTTGAGCTGCTAGGGAGTGCTATTACTTCAGCATGTAGTGAAACACTCAGGTTCTAGGGTGCTGCCACAACTGTGATGCTAGAATAGGTTCTCAACCTGTGGGTCACCACCCTTTTGGGGTGCAATGACCCTTTTACAGGAGTTGCCTAAGACCATAAGAAAACATAGATATTTATATTACTATTCATAATAGTAGCAAAAATTACAGTTATGGAGTAGCATCAGCACAGCATGAGGAACTGTATTAAAGGGTTGTCGTATTAGGAAGGTTGGGAACCACAGTGCTGGAAGGTGGAGAAAAAACAGCTGTCCCACCACAGAGTGTCAAATCAATGAAATATCTGTATGTGGAACACTCTCACCCTGGGCTCCAAGTCGAGGTTAGCCCAAAATGAGTCTTAGGGTAGATACAGAGGAGGGCTGGCATGTAGAAGGATTTTTTAAAATGAGAAAAATCTTTGTAATTTTGCATTTGATCTCTTAGCTCAACAATCTGTAAGAAACAAGGCATCTGATTTCATTAAAATAAACGGAACACTTTCACTCTGATAGATACTTGAATGAATGAAATGATGGTTGATGGAAAAATGCAATATTGGCAAATGTCACTTCTGGTGAAAGACCTTTGTGTATCCAAACTCTCGATATTCACCAACAGGAAAACACACTTGGTGCCAAACAAGGACAAAGACATGGACATTTACCTCATTAAGCAAAATATACAAATGACCAATAACGCCTGGAAAGGTACTTAGCATCACTGAGCACTAGAAAAATATAAAAAAAAAAAACAAACCCACGACCAGTAGATACCACTCCTAGTGGTGGCTTTTCTTTACTTGACAACACAGATGCTGGCAAGGACACAAAGCAGCAAGGATGTTCATCTTTGCTGGTAGGAAAACAAAATGGCGCAGCTCCTCTCCACAATGTGCATCAGAGAATCTGCAACAAAGGTCCTAAGGATTCAGCTTAGAGAAATGGAAATGTATTTAAACACACACACACGCACACACACACATACGTGTGGTTGGTGTGGCTGGTGTTACTGGGATGTGATTACTTCTCCAACTCTCTGGGAATCAAATATTAATTAAAGGACAGGAAACAAGGCCCATACCAGGGCTCTTTGGGAACATCTACCTCCCACTTAACATATGTATTCCCAAGTCACATAACACTCTCTGACTTGGTCTCACGTTCAATGCGATGAAGTTTATTTTCTCTAAAGAACACCATATGTGCCTGTGCTCTTTTAAGCATGCATATCCTGGGATACCCGGTCACATGCAAACACAGAGGATGTGGTTTTGATGAATCCCAAACGACGAGAGATGTTCTCTCTGTGATACTGAACATCTGGAAGGTATTCATGCAAATGTCATGTAACTAAACACAGAATCTGGTTTATACATTTGACAGAACGTCGTCAAAAAAAAATACTGGGCACTTTGTATTTTTGGTAACTGTAGCCTGAGGCAGACAAATACAGACTTGAGTATGGGTGACACAGTTCCTTTCAACAGCATCTGCCTGTGCCCAACACAATCTAATTTTGGCACAAAGCTCTGCATTCCAAAAGATGTTCAGAACCACATGAGGGGGCGTTGTACCCCGATGGCAGAAAATCATCTTATTTCTGCTACTGCATTGACTAGTTGAAGTTTCTGACAGAGGTTTTTGACATGGAGTATCTGTCTACTGTAAACTAAAGTATGTAAGTATTAAAGTATGTTAAAGTATGTAACTACAAAGGGTTACATACTTTAAGGCTACATAACTTCCTTAAGATATTTGTGAGTGAAAGGTGTTAGAAGGAAACAGAGATAACTATCTTATGAAGGTCTGCTTACATAAAATCTTCTCATTCACATTTCATGTTCATCAAGACATTTCTTGTTTATAGTAATTGTCTCTCTGGTTACTTCCTACATGGAGAGTTCACCAATGAGATACAGATTTTGATGCTACTGGATAATTATGTGGTTTCCATGAATACCAGTCTCCTGGGAATCTTGCTGAAAGGTGACTGAAGAGACCTAAATCAACAAGAAAGGACGAGAACCAGATTTCCAGAATTTGGCAATCTCTCTGGACAGAAGTCTTTGGAAGGACTCACATCACCAAACTGTTCATACAGCTCATGGCATCAAATATACAACCAGACGGCAAAGTTAAAAGGAAAAGGGTTGTTAGAGAGAGTTCACCCATCCTGACGTGGATTGACCATTGGAGAATTAATCTCCATGTGAGAAGGTCAAAAGGACAGTGCCATCAATAAAAGGAGGCTGTGTGTTACGGCAAATGTCATTTAGAAGGATAGAACCTTTTGGGTCACACATTGCTGACTTCAGAGGATGTGTCTGAACAGACAGGCAAGGTGTTTGACAGGAAGATGATCTCCAAAGGGAAGGGAAGTTGTGGGGAGAGAATTGAAAGGAGTCCATTCTAGGAAGTGACCATCCATCTATCACCACAAGAATAGAGGAGAAAACAGAGAAGGAGGAGAGGGAGGGATAGGAGGAGGAAGAAGAAAAGAGGGAAGCAGAGGAGGGGAGGTAAAGGAGGAGGAGGAGAAGGAAACATGGACTTGAGGGTACCTAAACAGCTTCAATGACTGATTGAGAACACAGGATTCTTCTGCAAAGTTGTCTGCTTCCAACAGTTATAGACAAGAAGGCTGAGAGATGGCTCAGTGGGTACAAGTGTCTGCTATACAACAACAGGAATTGACTTTGGATCTCAGAACCCATGTAAAAAGCCAAGCATGGGTCAAACACACCTGTAACCTCAGCACGAGGGGAGGCAGAGACAGAAGGAACACTGAGGCTTGCTGGCTACCAGCCTAGCTCCAGGCTTAGTAAGAGACCTTTGTCTCAATAGATTAAGGCAGAGAGTGATGAAGGACATCTGACATTCTTCCCTAGCCTATACATGTGAACTTACATGTGTGAATATACCACAAACAAGTACACTTCATTCAAATGTGTGTGTGTGTGTGTGTGTGTGTGTGTGTGTGTGTGTATAAAATCAAAAGAAAAAGTTCTTAGAGAATTGCAGGTTAATGAACCTATGGACGCTCGCTCTAGCAATAACTGCTGAAAATTATGAGCCATGGACATCATTTAAATGTATGACTCTGAAAATCATTCTAAAGTTACACAGCTAACAGAAATTTTTTTATTTAGAAAAATCTATTCCATCTAGGTAGGAACAGTTAATGATCCAATGATAATAGAAAATATTTTAGTATGAATAAAATAAATATACAATGCAAAAATCCTTAGATACAGCAAGAGAAACACTCAGAATTTATAGCTATAAAAGCATTAAATAAAAGAAAATTTCAAATCGATAATTTTCCACCTTAAGATGCTGGAGAAAGCAATATAATATTCACAGATAAATGTAGCTCTCCCCATCATCAAAGAAGCATTTTTACAGCAGACAAAAGACATTATGGGAATCCACAATTGGTCAGAATGTGGTCAAAATTGGTAGACAATAGCTAACTGTCCACCATCAGTTAATACATCTACAACACAACCGCCTACAAATTCAGAGAGCATCTCGAAAGAGGGAGCAGATTGTAAAAGCCAGAGGTCCAGGATGTCTTCTGTGAGATAGTGTCTTTTATATACACAACCATGAAGACTCCTAAATCAAACCTGTACAGTGACAACACCATCGTGGAAGGGGTAAACCTCATAAGGCCTCTACCTAAATGAAGAGCTACAAACTACTAATGACTGCCCCAATCCAGGGACCAGTCCCCAGATAGGTTACCCAATCTCAAGGGGCTATTGATAAACACATACAGATACAGGTTCAAGTAGAAGACTGGGTAGTCCTGTTTGTTTGGACTTCTGGCAAGGGTGTCAGATGGCCACAGACATGTGTGTCGAGCAAACCTCACATCACAACCTAGGCATCCCATAGAGAATGGGCCAGTAGGATTCCACAGTGCCTTTTAGGACACCCCTCATCTTTTAAGGATTTACAACACCTTCCAGTGGCACCTCCCCAAGAGTCTATCCTCTACACATGGTCCTTTGAGAAACAAACACCCAAAGAACTGGAGTTACCATCAGCAAATAAACAATACATGTTCATAGTCCATTTGTTTACCTTTCTGTGTGCACCTGTTCATTCCCAAGGGCCAGGTGGGAAGATTAAAATGATGACATGTCATAGAAAGAGGATCTGAACAAGTCCTAGGTCTTGCTCTTGAATCTTTGAAATGAACTTAATATTGGCTAACGTGGTTTTCCTTCAGTTGGTTTATAATTCTTAAAATAAGTGCATACCGAAAGCTTTGGATAACTAGTTTTTATGTTTCTTGCAATGTTCTGCTCAAGAAAATTGGTGAGGAGAAATACTGAATTTTTCATCATGAAGAAAATAAGTAATGAAATATGTATGAGGTACCTGTGGGCATCTGGCAGCACTGTAGCAGTCTCCAGCTGTGGCAAATGGAACTGCCTTTCCAAATAGTGTCTTGGAAAAAAGAAGATCCATAGCTGTAAAAATAATAATAATAATAATAAATAATAATAATAATAAATAAGGCAACTCATTACCATGGAAACAGCAATGTCCTCTTTATTTTCAAATATGCAGTTTTCATAGTATCTTAAATATATTTATATGATTAGTTAAAAATTTCACAAAATGTTACCACTATAGCATGTAAGATAGCACTACCTCAAAATGGATACATTTTATTTAACACAAAAAAATATACACTAAGTACGCCTAAATACTCCCTTAAAAATCACAGCTACATCCGATATTAAAGAAAAATATGAAAAAAGTAAATGAATGGTTTTTCAAATTTATTTACTCATATTACTCCACGGCAAATTTCTGACATAGATGGAGTGGGCTCAAGAAGAAAATCACAGAAGAACAAAAATTCTCTTGGAAGGTAGACCCTTCATGCTAAGGCAGTGTGAGCCCACGTGTGCTCAATTTATACCAATTCACTGGTACAATTCTTTCCCTCCTTCATTTGCTGACATTAGCAACACTTGCTGATTGTCATTGTCACTGGAGATTTCATACAAAATACCACAGCCAGATTCACTGGATCAAGGACAGGTTGTGCAGAATCCTCAAACCTCAGTCATTGCAGCCACTCATGCTTGAATGATTAGTCACTGAAACAAGGTCCCAACAATGGCTGTCAGCGTCACTGAGTTGATTCAAGACATTGGCAGGTCTCACTGCACACCCTGTGATGGCACAGGGTCCTTTGGAGGCAGTCCCCCCAAAAAGCATTGCTGCAAATATCTCTCTAACGACAGCTATACAAACTGTCAGGCCTTTCATAATCCACCAGAGGATTTGTGTGCACCTCCTAAGCCTCAGTCAGTGGGGTCATGGTGAGCTTGCATGCAGAGTGGGTGGAGCCTATCCACCATGGCATTGACAAACAGAACAAATCAGACCTATTCCAAGATTGGAAGCTGTTAAACACGTATCCTCTATTCCGCTGCTTCTTTGTGGCACCGTAGATTAGAGCAGAACACAGGCACAAGTTTCAGAGTATTTTACCATCTCCCCCTAAAGCATGAGCAGTCAGTAACACCCGTTTCGTAGTGATCACTGCTGGTGTGGGCATAGTCTGCTTGCCTTTGATGAGGTCCAGCACATCAGCCAGACGATCGCCAGGCATCATTCCTTGGATTCTGGGTAGGTATGTCTAACTTCACATGCCCAAACGGAAGTGAATTTACTACACAGCCAGCATATTGCTGGATCCCTATGTACCCGTGACTTGAGTAAATTATCAGTTAATTTCTAGAAAGATGGCATGTTCCTCAACCTCAGTTCTCTGACCAGGTCTTCATCCCTCCTCAGTGGTCCTTAATTTAACTGCAAACTGGGACAAGTCACTCTCATAAGAGAAACTTAATTTCATCATCTGTGACATTTTGATGATATATCTGTCTTATCTGATATGGGATTGTTTAAAAGATAAAATGCTATGACATATGGGAAAATATAATAATCAATAGATTATAATCTGGAACTAATGTTATTACTTAAAATCTTACTCAAAATAGCCTTACACTTATGCTAAGAATATTAATCTCTTTGAATTTAATATAGTTAGGGATTTTTTTAAAGCTTGATTTGAAAGAGAACTATCTTATTACTGTCACTATATAATATTTGTATCAAAGGTCCCCATACTTCTTGTCAGTTCAGAGAAAGCATGTATCTAATAACTGTAAATAAAACCATTCTGTATATACAGAATGTATATCCCATGTATACCAGCACATTGCTGTATTTTGTCTTAGCAAATGGAGTCTTTGTGTTTTCCAAAGAGTCCCAGCACTTACTTTTGATTTGCATGGAAGCGAGATCTACTCTCACTTTGCTAAATACAGTGTATCCGGCAGGTAGGTAGTCGTTTTCACACGCACAGTCTGGCCTCCTGCTTCCGTTGAAGGGGCATTCATAGGGATTTTGAAGTCTGTAAAAACATTGGATATTTTAGTACTTGGTGCATTTGTGAGATCCTGTGTGGCAAATGGTCAGCATAGAAGAGGTAAAACTAAAGGCCCGCTTCTGTCCTTTCACACCATAGCACAACACATTAACAGGGAAAGAAAGCAGAATTCTCTTTGGGTAAGCACATGGAATTCTCACTGGGAAATTCAAGGACTAGTCGTACAAAAAAAAAAAAAATGAGATGTAATCTTCCCTGCTTTTGTTACTAGAATGAATTGTGTTTCTATGGAAATAGACAAAGTCTTCAACTTATCCCTTCTGTACCATCCCACACTCGCCCTCTTTGTGATTCTATGCTAACACATGACTAAGGTACTCATGTGTGCACCTCCTCAGTTTCCTGCCCAATACGTAAGTGATTCCAATTCTGTGTCATTATCTATGAGCCCTAAAAGTGTGCCGAAAGTATAAAGTGTCTCATACCTAAGGCCATATATTTCTGAAAAGTTGTCTTCACTTCTGACCAGTGGTAAATATTCTCTAGGGTTCTCCAGCTGCATGTCCGAGCAATGGATCTGAGGGGAATGCATGAATATCTAGAAATCATTTTTTCCATGACAAGATCCATGTGAAAATCAATTAGAAATGGTCACCATAGTACCTTCAATATTCTTCCCCTGACGTTCAGGTCATAGTCACCATCCTTGGTAACGTTGTTCATAACTTGGATTTCTTTGCAGGTGGTAAGTAATTTACCTTCAAAGATACATTAATGCAACCAGTCAGGACCGAACAAACTCCACGCAGCGTGGACTCCCGACCATCAGAACCATCGCTGTACTCTGAAGGTCTGACACTTTGTGTTGCAGGGCGTGACAGCTGCATAGATCTATGCTGACATTTTAACTGGAACTTAGGAACACTTGGTGCTGGGAAGAGTTTGGAGTCTATTACTTACAGTCATTGGCATAACATTTCTTTTGGGCATCTGGCTTTAAACGCTTTAAACATAAGTCACTGGGCCAACCGTTCTCAGTCCTGCACGCTACGGTTCTCTCCATTATCCCATTTCCACAAGTTACTGAGCACTGTCAACACAGTAAAGTTTGAGGTAAAATAGATAACAAATAATGAGGCCAGGAAATCCACACTGCCTTCTCCAAGACTAGGCTCTTTCAGAACAAAGTAAGGGTCACTCATGGTTAGAACTACAGAAGATGCAGAAATACTCCAGAGCTGCGTAGTCACTGAAGTGAAAATATTCTTCAGGATGAGCCCGCAGCTATTGTTTCTCAGTGACTGGGTTCTTATTTATTTTATACCACTGAATCAGCTGCACACTACAATCATCTGGTAAACATGAATTGATGGGGCTTATTAAAACTCCTTATATACATAACACACTGTCATAGTAAATATTAATCTCACCTATTACTGTTATTATAGCTACTTGGAGGTTTTTCTCTTCTGATGAAATTACAAAGTAATGTCATCGTATTTCCATTAATGAAGATGATAAAATGTAGTGTAAGCAATACTTATTATGGATAGATTAGAGAACGCTACTATTTTTCATCCCTTCGCTGGCGAATTTTTCTGAAGTACCTACATAAAATACAAGCCATTCTACATGGTCTTTGAGGACTGTGAGGATTATTGCTATCTTCTTACAAGTTAGAGTAAACACAGAAAGAATAAGAATATGCACACAAGTAACTAATGGAATGGATCTTAAGACAGCGGCGTAGAAGATAACTTGGAAGGTCTACTTGAAAATGCAGGTTACCAGGCATTTCGCCTGTGAAAAGCCTTATGCTAAGGGCCCTAGATTCAGGATTCTGGACTGACCTTGCTCCACTTCCCCACTCTCCAAGTGGCTACACGCAGACAGCTTCTAAAGTCGCATTTGTACACCTGAGGAGAAGGCGTCACGGGACATTCCCCATAGCCTACAGGCCGAAGCCGATGGAATGCACGCTTCTTAGAGGACTTGATCCTGGTGCAGTATGTAATCTTCTGTGGGGAAGTGAACCCACAGTTACCTGCGCACTGAAAAACGCACACCAGGTAAGGAGACGAGGAATCCTGAAACTCGCCTTGAGCCCTAATATCTCTCAGGGGCTTCCTATGTAACATGCCAATCAACCACTGCAACTCGATTAACCAGCTCCATTCACAGGCTGGGAGACAAAGGGGCGTAGAGGTTTCAGCAGCTCACACAGAGTCAAACCAGAAAATACAGAACACTGAGATCCAGCCTGGATGTTTGTCGGAGGAGTCCATGAGGTTTCTCTTTCTCCCTTCTGAACTCTATTCTGAACTCTCGACCCTCTTTCCCGTTCTCGTTATCCCGACAGACTTGGTTACTTACACACTAGAATCTGAGAATAGAAAGGACTCACAGATCAATGTGTTCTTCCTTTTACAGGATTGTTTGCCTACTCTGTGTCCCTTAAATTTTGATATGAACTTAAGACCAGATTGATAAATTTGTGAAAGCCAGTTGGAAAGGTTTTTTTTTTTTTTTAAAGTCTGTCAAAACACCGTGGTTAACTGAGTCTCAGCAGAGATGCCAAGTGAATCCAATCGGGGAAAGATAGCCTCCTCTGCAAGTTGTGTCGGGTTCTGAGAGAAGCCGTGTGGAATTGTAGATGTGGGTGATGACTTCGGATCAGAAATGGAAATAATCAAAATGCGTCAGACCTAAGTAGATGAAGTAAGGTTGTGAGACTCAGAGGGAGATACAGGTCTGCATCCTAGTAGCAGTAATTTTATAGATACGAAGCCTAAAGCCCAGAGAACTGCAATTGTAAAGGGAATAATGAACTTGATATCGAAATTAAAAATGTCTCTCAAGAAAATATCGGGCATGGGAAACCTACCTTCTAATTGTCAGAGCCCGAGAGACCTTTCCCTAGACTATATAGGCCCCTGTCATAGCCTCCAGAACTTGAAAGTAAGACCTTATTGCTGAAGATACCACATGACTTGGAGGAACTAAGCTAGAACTGACTGGAAGCTTCCTCCCTGGGGACAAGATCTCATAGGTGCTGTGCAAACTGCTAAGCAGAGAAACAATAAAGACGTATCCTGTAGGAAAGCCTATGGACTGTAACAATATCCAGCATGGCAAGAGAGATTCAAGGGTGAGATGGTGACATGTATCTTGGAATCTTATTTAGACTTAAGACCCACTTAAAAAGAAAACAAATCTATACCCTGATTCGATAAACTAGTCAGCTACCTACAGCTGATGACGTCATGGACTCTACAGCAGCGGTTCTCAACCTTCCTAATGCTGCAACCCCTTAATACAGTTCCCCATGTTGTGGTGACCCCAATCACAAAATTATCCTCACTGCTGCTTCATTCCTGTAATTCTTCTACTTTTATGAATCCTAATGTAAATATCTAACATGCAAGATGGGTCTTAAGTGATCCCTGTGAAAGGATCTTTTCTACTGGAATGTGGTCACACCCCACAGGTTGAGACCTGCTACCCTAGACGGTAACTCGAATTCCTGATCCAGTTTAATTCCCAACTCTAGTCTAAATCCTGATTTTACACCCACAGACAAGTGTAGCCTTAACCCGGCAACAAAGATGCTTTTTTTTTTTCCCAGCGTGTTTTACGACAACAGGAAAAGAAATCAAGACCACCTTACCTGCGACGAGTCTCCTGTAACCACCAGGTACTTGCAGTGAGGATTCCTGCACTTTTTGACTGAAACAGGCTTCGTTAAGGGGTCACAGAGACTTTCATTCACTTGTATGTTTTGCTCATTCGCGCATTTCACAAGCCGATACGTCTCTTTTTTCTTACACGACGTTGAACACTGGAAATGCAATTGGAAAACCAATAATGCTTTCCTATGTGCACGGTCCTTGCAAGTTTGCTCCTCAAGCCGTGGGTGAGTGGAGTGGTATGTAACTGCAAAGTAGGAACTCCAGCGGGGAGGCAGGAGGATGAGGAGTTCGAGGGCAGCCAGGGATACAGGAGCCTCTGTATCAAAATAAGGCGGCGGGGAAGACAGGACAGTGTTAGAAAGAGAGGAGGCAAGGTGGGGGGTGGGGAGATGGAGAGGAGAGGGGAGGAGAGAGGAGGAGAGGGGAGTAGGGAAAGGTGAGTTCAGCAGATAAATCATGGAACTGCAAACCTCTGACCCCCACGCAACACACGCCACAACACATGGCAGCTTTCACACAATCATGTCACATGTACACATTCGTACATGTACGCATTCATGAGGTGATGTTAATAAGGTTTTTAAAAATGACAAAGCATAGGAAAAGGCCAGGGCCGTGGTACTACTCACGTCTAGCCAGTCTCCCGTTGTCCACTGGTACCTCACGCAGTCCTGATGCCAGCACTGCCGCTGTCCCTGAGGCCGGGTGGACGGATCACACATGTCTTCAGACACTCGACCAGTGCCTCTCAGTCTGCAGTACACCTCCCTTTGCTGCACCCCTGACCCACAGGTCACAGAGCACTGCGAAGAAACTCAGAGGGTTTAAACAAGACAGCTAGCAAATACCAAATTACATGCTAAGAGCAAAACAGAGCATTGCACGTTTTCTTATTTGTTGTAGACATGGCCTGACGTCGTTATATCATACATTAGATAGGAAAATCTATCAAATGAATGTGTTTACTACTGTATTATCTAGAGATTTTAGACAGACAGATAGATAGATAGATAGATAGATAGATAGATAGATAGATAGATAGAGAGAGATATGGATTTTTTGAAACACTGTTTCTCACAAAATTCTTCAAGTTTTCCAGAACTTGTCAACTGAATCAGGCTATACTAGATGGTATCCCAGTGTGGTAACCCTTTCCTGAATTAAATATACTTCACATCTATAAAAATCACCACATGGGGCTGCTACATTGTTTTAGATGACACGTAAGTTCTAACATTATACCCACTATTTACCACCAAACGAGAACCTCTAAGACTTTTGATAGACTCACTTTGTTATGTGCAACAACTACTATAATTTGACTCTATCAGAGTCTAACTATTTGCTAAGCTGTTGACTCATGATTCTCTTTCCCTGGGTGGGATTCTGGAAATGCTTTTGTAAACTGTAAATTCTCCAAGACCAGAACTCTGACTTCAGGTCTGGGCTCTTCCTCCCCAGGACTCACCAGGATTGCCTTTATCCCACGCTCAACCCAGTTCCAGAACCACACCAATACTTTGATACTTGTTACGGCAGCATCACTGTGGTTTGAAGCCTTCCTTCTTCACCTGACTGAACTGCTACGCATTAACACCTTAAACCAGGCGTCTCATAAATAACAGACACAGACATCTCTCAGGTGGGAAGTTCAAAATGAAAGCATCAGAGTATTTTATGTCTGGTTAGGGGATGCTTCCTGCCTCACAGATGGTCGTCTTTGCATCTTCACACATAAAACAGAATACGAGATCTCTAAGAGCCCCTTCCACATGGATAATACTATCAATTACAAGGGTTCCATCCCCCAAAGTCCCTATCTTCAATAAGATTATTTGGAGGGCAGGATTTTAACATATCCACTTGAGGGAAACACAAACTCTTAGCATGATGGAGGAGAGTTGAAGCTTTGCTCTCTCTGTTGAGACTCACCGCACTGAGTTGTCTCCTGGGAATGGAGACGCAGCAAGTTTTCAGCTCTGGGATGGAGTCCCAAACCCAGTAGTATCCATATAGCAGATACTGACTGAGAGCTGGGAAGCCAACATTGACAGTACATAGAAGGTTGGAAAATATTTATCAGTTGTGAATTTGGTTGTTTGTGTCTCCTGTTACTCCAGAAAGGATTGGGGATCAAATAGGGCAATTACACTTGAAGACTCACTGGTCTTCTCAGTAGAGGTAGTATAAGAAAAATTTCTGGTTGTTTCTCAAACCGTCTGTTTTTACAGCATCCTCAAGGATCAAATCTCCTCTTATCCACTGCAAAATATGTTTTATTATAAGAAAAAGTATTTAAATCTCACAAAAGCTAAGATCTGAATTTACCCAGTGTCTTAGATCCCTCTTACAGACCGTGGCAGCCTTCGCTTAAGTGGCTGCCAAGTCTGATCCTTCTGGCTTGCATATATAACTAGAAGCCACAGACTTCAAAGAAGACTTTCTGTCTCTTCACATCTGAATACTGTGCACACCTCTACAGCTGGCATTGACCTGCATGCTATGCTTAAGCTTCTGGGCTCTGCCAGCTCATGAAAAGTCATCCTCATCTAGCCCTTATCTCTATAGAGAGAAAAATGTATGGTTTGCATGGAGCATATTAGGCAGACCGATATGCAGACAGGCATGCAGTTCCGCTCTTCTGAACCTCTCACAAAAATAATTAGCCTATAAAATAGTCCTGTTTTATAGTCCTGAAAACATTCCAGACAGCATGAGAAAATAAACTGCATTTGGACAAGACTCTCACTGTAGCCTTGAAGATGGAGTCTTAGGGAAAAAAATTAGTTCACAAAAAAAAAAAACCCACAAAAACACAGGGCTTGTTTGGTTTTTGTCTTTTGATCATAACACACATTTAGAAAAAAAATCATGGAGGCCTTGGATAGAAGTATTAGATTATAGAATTCTAAATTCTTAACGTAGATCTCTTCCATAAAATGAAGATGTACAGAGACACCATGAAAAGGATGTACTCCTCAATATCGTTTCCTACATCAAATCTAAGTAAATAAATTATACTCTTAACAGATTCTGGCTTATATATTTGATAGAGATCATTGTTCTTTACAAAGTTGCTCAAAACAACAATACTGAACCCATCTTTCCCTTTACTTCCTTCCCACAGTGTCTGTCATACAGCGGGGTCTCTTAGTTCTTCTATCTATCAAGTAGCTATGGAATCTCTATCATAGCCACCTTGTTAAGGCAGTCGAATAGAGGAGAATGTTCTTTTAACACCTTTCTAAATTTCCCAGCATGTTGTCCTTGATCAAGGGGAAATGAGTAAGTTCAGGGTTTCACCAGCATCCTTTCCCAGACCTACAATGGCTTCCCTGAGTATGCAATAGCCATTACCTACATTCATACAGTGTGAACTAAAATATGATAGTGTCAGTATCTTGTGTGGCTTACCCTTGTCTTTAACGGGTATGTCTGAAACATACCCCATGTTTGCTTTTATACCACTACTTCAGGATACTATCTTGTGCTGTCTCAAAGACAATGGTTATCGTGTTTACCAAGTACTTTCCTTGACACATGGCCACATTTGTTTTATTTTGAACACAGTGAATTAGTTACAAAAGGACTGGCCAGCCGGGCAGTGGTGGTGCACGCCTTTAATCCCAGCACTTGGGAGGCAGAGGCAGGTGGATTTCTGAGGTCGAGGACAGCCTCGTCTACAGAGTGAGTTCCAGGACACAGCCCGGGCTACAAGAGAAACCCTGTCTCGAAAAACCAAAAAAAAAAAAAAAAAAAAAAAAGGACTGGCCATCTCTTTATCAATGGACTCCTCAATGTTGTCACGTTTTGGGTTTATTAAGCACAGGGGACTGTTGTACACCTCTGGTCCAAGATGTTCAGAACATCAGCAGGATAGCTCTCCCAAAGACAGTGAAATACTGGAAATACTGAAAAGTCACTGGGCCACAAGATCCACAGATATTTCCAATACTTAGAGGACAACTCTCAAGTTGAGCTCAGGGTGAGCCAAGGGGTATGGCTGGGAAGTAAGAGAGAGATCTGCTCTTCTTGGTCGCTGACATTCCTGTGGGTGAACATCCTCCTCTGCTGTGTTACATCTGTCCATCACTGTATCATGGGGGAGCTTTTCTGGCCTTTGACCATCTGCTTCCCAATAGTAAACCCATCATCGGTTCTAGCAAGCTGGCTTGGGTTACTACCAAAGAAGAAATGATGCAAGCTCTGCTAAAGGAATGAATGAGCTTCAAGGGCTTTGGAGGCAGAGGTGAAGACTAAGACCAAGAAAGACATGGATGCTCACAACAAAGTCTCTGCCTTCGTTTAAAATTTTTTTTTTCTTTTCTTGTCATAGAAGTCAGCTCCATTCACCCACACAGTCCCCAGGTCTGTGACAGAAACAAATAGCCACTTGTGTGGCTCCTGCTGTTTGATTTATTCTATAAAAAGCACTGACACGAAGCCAGCAATTGCAGGCTGTCCCTGCGCTACATCTGGTAATGTGTTCTACACATGTGTGATTTCAGAGGGACTCACAAGATAATCGTGGTTTGCCTCTTTGTGCCAATTGTATACACTGTAGCACTGCTTTAATGCAATTACCATAAAATGAGTTCGTTTCTAGTGCCATCTTGCGTGATTGCCTCCATGACAAAGACTGTTTTGAAAAATGACTGGCCAGATTGTTCAAATGACTTTTTTCTTTCAAAGGCCTGCATTTCATCTGGTATATGACAATGTTTCCAATGTAAGTATTTAGTGATGCGTGTTAATGAGTGCTGCTAAACAATGATAAACATCGATTTATAAGACCATTTGTGCCTTCTTTCCAGATGTGTGGCTTTAGGGGAAAATTAAATACTTGAATCGTGAAAAAGAGCAAATACACTCACCACCCCTTCACACACACCACTAGAAACAAGGGGACCCTTTTGGATTTGTGTTTTAGAATCCCAGCTTTGCTTGTTAACTCCACATTGAACAGATACATTAGTGTGTCAACTATGACATTGAGTGCCATCTGCATGGATCCTGGGCCTAGAGGGGCAACTTCTTGGGTTCTTATCTCCCTTGATCAGGGCCAACCTAATGGACAATTTACAAAGAGTACAATTTAAACAGAAGAATCCCACTCTACTCTTTCCATCCTAGGGACCAGTCAAACGCTGCCAAGTTCCTAATACACCAATCCTCTGCAGAGGCTGCCTTTCCTATGGTGACACCAGAAGTTTTTCCACTCACTATCAAAGGTGCCACTCAAAAGCCAACTGCTATTAAAAACTATGTAGGTTCGGGGTTCTTTTCCTTGATTAGGCTGAAGCATACATATAAACACCTTTCTTTCAAAATTGAGATGTCAGCCTGGACCTTATTTGTGCGCCTGTTTCTTTCATACTGAGTCTTCTTATCCCATCCAAACCTACCTAGACCTCTCACCACATTTGTTCTGTCTCCAGTTGCAATTCTGCATGCAATTTACTAGCTGTGTCTCCAGGATGCAGTCTTAACTTAAACCCCAGATTCTGAGATGCAAACAAAGCCGTTACTATATGCATCACTGTGGATACAGTTTGTTGCTTGGCAAAATAGATAATGTTAGATGCCTTGAGCCTCTCATCATTAGTCTAGTCTCTGAATTTGTAACCTCAAAACAATGAAGTCACTGAATTATTTTACCAATAGAATTAAGTAAAGGCGACAACACTGTACAGTGTTGAGTGTAGTACAGAAAATGCTACAATAAAAGATAGCTTGAAGGAATAAAACTTTCAAAGTTGTTACAAACAACTATTGCACTTGGGTTGTTAAAATGTAAATATAGATATCTAGACATGATAGATAGATAGATAGATAGATAGATAGATAGATAGATAGATGGATGGATGGATGGATGGATGGATAGATAGACAGACAGACGGTAGAGATGGCAGGTGATGGTTGTAAAACACCACATACCTCTCTCCATTTATTGGCTTTCCATGAAGGGCATCGTCCCGCTCTGCAAGCTTTGTGAATTCGAGGTTTATGCAAATGACTGCAATATTTTTCTTCTAATTTCCTTTGGAATTGATCAACGCAAATAACATCCCGGTACTTTATACCTTTACCACAAGAAGCTGAGCACTACAGAAAACATAGAGGTATGCTTAATGTATTTTTATTAACGTATCTTTAAGAAAGATAAAATGAAGTAACCAAAACAACATTGCTTCGACATTCCTGTTACACATGGTCTGGTGTGTGCAGTTCATGAGTATTTGGAATTTGTCAATTTGCTCTGAACTTTTAATTGGTCCTAACAGTATAAAATTGCTATTCCTTCTTTGGCTAAGATGTACTAGGCAGAGACTCTGATATACAAAGACTTAAATTTTCTAAGGTTAAAGACTGCCTTCAACTAATTGTATGCAATGTCTAAACCTGAAATTAAGTTTGTATATAGAGTCACCATCTTGTATATTTGCATTATCATGGTTTTATGGCGAAATATATATTTCTCAGTAAAAACAAAACAAAACATTCTCATGGTCACTCAGTATAGTAAGCTAATTAAGTGGTTTTTTATTTTAAATCGTTTTGTATCTGTACTTTGTACCACTGTGTCAGGCATATCTCTGTGGAGCCTTCCAATATAGACATCAAATTGCTTGAAGATATAATTCCATGTGCAAAACCAGTGTCATGTAGCAGACAGGTTGGCTTTAGCATGGAATACTACTTTTGTATAAATGTCTCCCACTGAGAAAGAGAGGGTAAAATACCAGTTCTACAAACTCGTCATAAAGATCAATCTAAGAGAAAGAGTATGAAATATTCGATATAGTCTTATGTGGATGTACCCACATGAGTTCTTACAAACTATTAGATTCTTCTTCTATCGTTTTTCTTCATGGGATCACAGGGAAGACACTGATAACTTCAGCATGATAGGTAGACCATGGGAAAGTCAAGCAAGGAAGACCTGGCTCCCAGTCAACTCTAATTTACACCAATGGGGAAGGTGAGTCTCTTTCTATCACCAGCCTTTCATCAGCCCTCGAACTTATACAGTAAAAAGTCTTTTAAAAAAATGAGTGGACATTTGATTCACTTAGAAACATGTAATATATTGTGAGAATACTAGATAGTATATGGTATATATTTGTATTATACTCATATACATGTATATACACACATGTACACACATATATACCTTATTATACATACATATACACACAAACATAAATTATAGAGGCTAGAGGAACAACTCAGCAATTAAGAGTGCTTCCTGTTTGATCATGAGGTCAAGAACTTGAACCCTAGCATTCACATAACAAGCTGTGTGTGTCATAAAGGCCTGTGACTCTTGCTTCCAGAATCCAGCATTCTCTCTAACCTCTGCTCATGTGTTCACACCCATGTGTGCATGCATGGGTATGTGTGTGTGTGTCTGTGTGTGTCTGTGTATGCATGTTTTTGTGTATGTGTGTACTCAAGTGCACATACTCTTCTTATATAGACTCATGTACATACACAAAAATTAAAGTCATGTGACGGAGTCGTAAGAGAAACATGTTTGTTCACAGACAACATATGCTTGTTTGCTGCTTTGACCATGCATATCCATACATATAGCTATTCTTGGAATGTCCTACAGTTCTTCTAACAGTGCCAAGACCTCAAGAAATGAAAAGCAAACTTACAGGTATTTTCAAGAACGACCAATTCATCTACAAAACAATGGCAACGGGGAAAGAGACTGAAATTGAGATTTTAGTTAAGAATTCAGTGGTATCTGCATGGAATGTAAAAATGTGGTGAACCAAAAGTCAGCCTTCAGAAAGCAGAACAGTTTCCTATTACTCTTCAACTCTTCCTCTTCCACCTTATTTTCATTAACTAGAGTTATCTTGACCTGGTTAGCTTAATCCAAAGTATGTTTTAAACATACTGAAAGTGAAAACCAATATTATAAACATATTTCATAAGAAGAGATTTTATTCTACAAAATTAAAATCAGTAAACATAATTTCAAGTGTATTTCTTATCTGCTCAAGGAATGACAACACCACTCTTTCGCCTTTGGCTCGTTCTCCCTTTGCTTTATGATGATACACCCAGTTCTAATCATGATTCTTTTCAAACCTGGTATTATACAACTTGTCATCATATTTTTTTTCATTTCATTTTATGTTAAGGGTGTTTTGTCTCCATATACGTCTGTTCACCACATGTGTGCGGTGCCTGCAGACACCAGAAGTGGACACTGGATGCCCCGAGACTAGAGTTATAGATGGTTGTGAACTGCCATGGGAAATACAGGAATAGCCAGTGCACCTAACTACTGAGCCATCTCTCCAACCTTGTTATTGTAACCATTGGGACACAATAATACCCTCCCCCATTTTAATGTTAAACAATGCTCATTAGTTTATTTCTTAGGCTAACCTAAGGCCTTTAATTTGTCTACACACACACACACACACACACACACCTTCCAACTAGAAAAACTACAAAACCAAAGATTTACAAAGTAATTTATGCTTTGGACAGACTTAAAATAAAACTCTTTCTCTTGAGCTCTGAACAAGTACAGATTGGTTTCCCCCGAGTTCTAAGGAAGAGTAACTGTGTATTTTATCACAGCTGATGAATGCCATGTGGGAATTTCTCTGAAGTAAAAGAGAACATGCTATGCCCAGAATTATGTTTTCATTGGAAAGAGGCAGCATCACAGTAAACAATAGTGAAATATTACTCACCTCCTTCTCCCAAAACATTCTATATCCTGAGCTGTGAAGACTGCACAAAGTAGTCCGTTTCATAGGAAACCCCCAAACTGAGATTGCTTCCCCTGGTGCTACAGAAATATCTGCTTTTTTTTCCTTTCATTTTTTTTTATTTTTTAAAATAATTTATTTATTTTTTTCTCAAATTGTAATTCATTCACACAGGGGTTATAAACACAGAAAGGCAGGATGTGGAGAAGGGGATGACATTGGAGTGTGGGTGTTCAGGGGGAATACATTCCTCTCATATTTTTAAGCATCGACATTTTATTCCCTTGGAATTTTATTAACAACACACAACTCTTTCTTGAATTCTTGTCACTGGTACTTTTTCTTAAAAGTCATCTTGATCTTCAAAACTGATAGTCTTAAATTGTTTCAAAGCTTGCATCTTACTTTGCAGGACAATGACTTCCGGTGACTTCTCGTCCGTGTCTACAGCATACTTGGGTTACAGCTATCACCCTCCTCTCCAGTCACCCTCTTGCCCATCTCAATTCCCTTCCTCTTATCTAATGGCCACAGACGGTTCATAGCCACAAGGACACTAAGCATCAATAGTGAATAAGCATTCAGGTATTTGTAGAATATATTTCTCATAAGCAACTCCTGTCAATTAAAAAAGCCTACGGCCAATGAGCCGAGGAAGAAATAAGAGGCGGGACACTGGCAGGAAGAGAGAGGATTGTGGGAAACAGTAAGAAGCATGGGCGATTTGCCTCAGATCGATGAGGAGAGGGATGTAAACCAGCAGGTGGCTGAACTCAGGAGAAAATAAAGAGGAGATTCATCCAAGACTTGGACACATGAAGCTGAGGAGAGGTAACTAACCATGCGGATGACATAGAATAGTTTGAATGGGTTAAATAAGTTACGAGCTAGGCCAAAACTTGTGGCCTAGGCATTTATTAATATGAAATTAGTCTCAGAGTCAAGTTTCCAGGAGGAAGGAAGAGAAAAATGGATTTATGTTTTATAGGTATTCATGTTAAAGATGCTTACAAATGAGGCAAACAGAGGTGTCTATTAAAAGCGGGGCATTTGAAGAAGTATACAGTTTGCAAGCGATAAAATGGAGACCCGCTAAGCTTCTTCGTGTCTTCTGAAGCTTCCTATTTCAAGAGAACTCAGTCTACGCTGATAAAGATTAACTCTAGAATAGACATATACTTCTTTTTACGGAATACTTGTATAGAATTATAGAATGAATTTCAGGTACAGATGATAGAAAAAAATCAATGACTTAACTGTGGAAAGTTTTAACGAGCTCTAGAAAAATAAGTTACTAAACAAATCCAATGAGGAAATGAAGGTGGTCTTGACCTCGCACATGGGAGCCTTTGCTTCTCCAGATGTTCATAAACTTTTAAAATACAGAGCTTTACTGTTTTCTGACAGTGGGAAGCATACACTGGGAGAATTAGTATGTATGCTAGCTAGCACCGACAAAACAGCCCTGCTATTGTCTTTCATTTCACTGTTATATAGCCTTCCCTGTACAGACCTTCCTGTTTATGTGACATTTGTAAAATAACATCTATGTAAGGATAAAAGGGATATTGTTTTTCTTTACAAGAAAAAGATGATTAAACAAAATTAAATCTAAGAACATTTATATACCATGGAAATTGTAAAGACATATCAATCAATAAAGTACCAGAGAGTACTACAGAACAGCACACATTTTATGTAGAGCCAGCTCAGAGATGTTTTCCAAAACTGGAAATAGAGTTAGGGCAAATGACAAAGAGGACAGTGAATGAGACAGTATATAATGACAGTCACTAGAAAGGACTCTGCCCACCCCATGTCACATTGCCTGAGCCCTTGAACTCCTTCCTCACCAAAGCCATGATGCTCTCAACCCTGTCTGTAGTTCACTACTGAGCTCTAAACATCATTGGTTTAAACATCATCTTTCTAAAGTCTGCTTCACATTCTTTCCGTGATAATAGACATTTCTCTTCAGCCAATCTGTTAGGATCTTTGACTCAGAAGACGCGTGCTTAGGTTGGCTTTTTACTGATCCCTTCCTCACCTTCTGTTTCTCGTTTGCTACACTCAACATACTATTCTCTGCCTCTTTTTCTCTTATGAGTAATAAAACAAACCAAGAACAGACACACTAAAGAGAAACATGGAGGATAGAGAGACCCCAGAATCACTTGCTCCCAGTTAATGTGTCACAAAGATTGGAAGAGATAATTGCAGTCCACCGTAGGCCAGGAGAGAGTGTATTCACCCACTCCCTCATATTCCTCTGACATGGCACCAAGTCAAATCAAAATTAAAAAAACTATGAAAATTGAAATCATGTATTTTTGCTAAAAAGCAGTACTCAATGTAATTCTAATTAAAAATTCAGGCATCAGCATCATTATTATTATTAAGACAGGTTCTTACTATGTGGTCCTGGATGGCTTGGAACTTGCTATGTAGATCAGGATGGTCTTAAACTCACAGAGTCTACCCGCCTCAGTCTCGTAAGCACTGGGGTCAAAGGGCTGAGCCCTTTCACTTGTCTGAAAGCATTATTCGCAGCAACAAGTACTCGGGACAACCTACCATTATTCTAAAGCTTGTAATTCACTTTAATCTCTGTATCTAAAAGTACTTTTTTATTTGTTTCTGCTACAAAAGAATAAGGATTGTTTTAGACTTCTTAGCAATGTCTGTTTGCAAGTGAAACTGATCTATCTCCTGTCTGGAGTTTAAAACTCATCTGGGGACCTCAGTCTTTACTTATTTTAAGACAGCAAAACCTGAGACTTTTATGAGAATAGTGGAAATATTGCCCAATTTTTAATAATTCTTTCAGTGGCATTGTTGTGATGCCATTTTTTTCTGATGCCTTTATAAACCACAGCAAGCCAGGAGATACGCTCTATAATTGTTTTTGCAAGAATGTATGATACTTACTCTCAGTAATAAAGATCTCACTCATACCCTCTCTGGGAGCCCACAGCTAGAACCATGAGCATCTGCCTTCCTGGATAGTCAAACTGAAATCTGTTCAGTGTGGGCAGACCACACACACACACACACACACACACACACACACACACACACTACTTAAGGGAAAACCAAGTGCCAGCAAAAAAATATTGATCTACCCTATTTCTGCAAATGCCCTGTGAGCTGCATTGGGAATTGAAGGAGCGGAGGTGGCCAAGAAGTTTGCTTTTAAGCAGAGTTATAAAGGTCCCAAAAGGACTGTGCATCAAGCGCTCTCAGATGGGACATGCATGAGTGTCCATTATGTAAGTGTTCTGGGCATAGAGAAGTCAGAGCTGGGATTAGAGAAAAGCCAGACACTGTACAAATCAATGTCTATTTATACAACAAAAGTGGCAACAGAAGGGCTTTAGGAACTAAATTTATATGTCAGTGAATTTAAGCCTATGTTAAATAATTACTCTAAGCACATAGAATGAATCATTTTTGTTAAAATTTAAGATGGGTTTTTTCAAGTTCTAATACCAGGTAGTAATGGATTGAATAATAAAAACACATGGGATAGGGAGTCAGACACTTACATTTTTAAATCGCTGTCAGTAACTGGGCAACCCAGGGCTAGATATTTATTGTGGTTTGAATATAGAATGTCCCCCGGAAGCTCCTATGTTTGAATACTTGGTCCCCCACTGCTGGCACCATTCGGGAAAGTCATGGGACCTTTGGGCTGTGGAGTCTTTCTGGATAAAGGAGTAACTTGGATAGGTGTTGAGATTTTGTAGCCCAGGCTCACTTCCGGTCCACACGGGGCTCCCAGACTGCCAATGCAATGTCACCAGCCCCCTCTGCCCATCTCTTTCCTGCCATGATAGACTGGGTCCTTCTAGAACCAAGAGCCAAGCCACACCCAGTATTAAGTAGTTTTGTCAGATGTACCATTGTAGCAATATGTAAAGCATCAGTGCTCTCGGTTTACCAGTTCTCGGTTTTCTCGTAATAAAATGACACAAGCTGCAAGACTTGTTCTGGTGGGTGGCCATGCTGCACTGGTGGGCAGCTATGCTGCACTGGTGGGTAGCCATGCTGCACTGCTGGGTACCTATGCTGCACTGGTGGTTACCTATGCTGCACTGGTGGGTAGCCATGCTGCACTGGTGGGTAGCCATGCTGCAGTATTACATTCGAAGGAATCATCTACAGTGCTTGGCACACTAGTATAAGTGCACACTAAATCAACTGCCCTCATGTTTCTTCCTTCCTTCCTTCCTTCCTTCCTTCCTTCCTTCCTTCCTTCCTTCTTTTCTAAATCCTTAGGATGATAAAGACTCTCACAATGATTTGATGACTTGTGAGCCCACACGATCAGAACACAGCATTTCTGGGTTCAACAGTCAGAACAGGAGGTAAGAGTGCCAGGGGACTCTAAACACCTGTGTCTTTCTCCTGAGGAAAGCCATTTACCCAAACACAGAAAAATAAAATTGCTCCTCCATACACTGAATTATTTTCAAAGTAGGCATGAGGTAAAGGAAGAGGAATAGATTTTTTGCAAAAGATATTTTTGTAAATAAAAGTCTGTTTGAATAAAAGATTTAGTTAAAAGTGTTTGACTCCAGAAGGTGTAGTTGTTGTTGTTGACCCAGACTGGCAACCAGCTCATAACTGTCTCTCTGTTAGCGTCTGTTGTGATAGCACTATCGTCATGAACTGTCACATCCAGCCTCCCTCCTCTTAATCTTTTCAGCCCCCAGAGTCAAAGTGAATAATATAGGAAGTATACGCTGACATATAAACAGAATGAGCACCAATGAGAAACAAGACTCCTTGTCCCTGAAGAGCCCGGAAGAACTCACTTTCCACAAACGCTGCCCTGTAAGTTAGCAGTGCAGTCTATCTCTTTGCTCATCTGAGTAAGAATAATTCAACGTGTTCTCATGAGCTCAGGGATATTTATCTGTGAGTCAACGCTGTTAGTCATAACATACTCATAAGATATTACTTTCTATATTTTGTTACCATAGCTTTAAAATGGAAAGCTTTCGTCTGTCCAGATGAAACATAAACACTTTGACCAAATTTCTCGGAACATCTACACACATCCCTTCAGCCCAGATGTACTAGTGTGTATGTTCTATTTAGTAAAAAGAAAATTCAGCACGGTGGTTTAACGTTTTTTTTTTTTTTTAAATGGCAGGATCTGATCTAGTCCACATTCTGAAAACTGAGATTCTAGGTGTATACCCAGCTTTTTAGCTTTTTAAGATACATTTTACAACGTCAGCTGTACACAGGGTACACACGTCATTCACTACCCTATCTACTTTATCTGAATGGAGAGGTGACTGATGATTAGCCTTGCAAAGGACAGATGGAGGACAGCTCCATGTGATTGGTCTCTTCAAGATCTCTGCTGTGCTGACTTCTAGGGTGTCCCACAGATCGATAGAGATGAGAATCTCTCCCTCGTGATAGTGTCCATGTTTATAGAATAGCCTTGGAATGATCGGGACCCCAATTAAAGCTACATGCACGATACTGAGAAGTATATCCATGTGTGGGAAAGAGCCCCTTGATTAGCAAATAGGTACTCATTTTGAAAACGAAGGTATGACTTTCCTTTGACTCTAACAGTCTCCAAAAACATATCCAGTTTCCTAATATCTTATACACAATATAGTCTTCAAATTTTTAGTTCTTGTACTACAATAATGATATCCACCATTTATAGATAGTAACATCAGGTGCCAGCTGATTTTACGTACAGAATGCTGTATTTGAGGTTGTATGTTATGGGTAAAATATACCATAAAGAACCAGCAAGTATTTCTGAAAATATTTATTCCCTAACCAGAAATGACAGGCTAGAAAGATGTTTTCACTACAGGCAGATCTTTTTCTGATAAGTATAAAGGCTCTAACAAACTGGAAATCTGACCACTTGGAATTGTGTTTAAGCACGTGGTTATTTAAGTTTGGAAGACCTTTCAGAATATTATTTCATACTGTTAGTAAATGTTCCACTCAATATTTTTCTCAGAAATAATTTGGTAGTGACATTTAAATCTCTCAAGTCTGTGAGAGTTAACATTTTAGATTGATTTCACCATTTTCCTGCAAATCAAACTTTATTGATAGCTTTTACTGAATTTGTGTGGGTTCTAGCTAGCTTTTACTGAGTGTGAGTGGGTCCTAGCTAGCTTTTCTTGAGTTTAAATGGGTTCTAGGTTTCAGAAATATAATTCTTTGTTGAATGGTAGTTTAGCATTTAGATCCTATGTAAAAGCTAATTATCTGGCAATATCTGTCAGGACTAAAAGTTCATTTTTTCCTCCCTCAGTCCTTAAGGAATCTTTGTGTCCCAACCACCACCCAGACCTCTTCCATCTGCGCACATGTGGCTATGTGTGCAGAGACAATCACATATCTGTTCTCTCTTCCTATTTTTTACCCATTGCAATATAAACTGTTCTATAACCTAACCCAGTTGTACTTTATCTCCACCTCTTGTAATGTGTCATATAAAGTAATTGCTATGTAAACATAGACACATGCTTGGTAGAAATTTACTATCTCTGAAAAGCATGGTATGCAAAATAGCTATCTTTCCCCCTCTCAATTAAAACGGCAAGATCAAGTAATATATTTCTTGTCCCAAGCTTTGCTGTTGTGAGTCCATTATAATCCTCTCTGAGTCCCTGGCCTGTCCACTATGATCAACACTTTCTCCTTTCTCCACAAAAGCTGGGGCTGGGAACAAAGCAATCAGATGATGAGGTGTCAATCTTCAATGCTTACAGCCAATGAGGTGCTACCAGTCAAGATGAAAGCACATGATAAAGGTGAAACAAAAGAACCAATGGCCACTGTTGAATTTCAAGATGGCCAAAGGGCCTCAGAAGATACATCATCTAAGAAGGTGTCACACAAGAGAAGACACAGTGACACAGTGACACAGTAAATGTATTGAGAAAAATGCAAATTTAACATGCAAATAAATGCCACACAAGTAGAATTACTAAAATTTAGAAGTCTGATACTTTCATGTGTTGACAAGGATGTGGGACTCTAGGAATTTTCTTACAAAACCACTATAGAAAAGTGGTAGCATTTATTAAAACAGAGTGTATGCATAAGCCAAGACCATGTTCTTCAAGTCTTGGCTACATAGGCAACAGGTATGAATATCCATGTCACCATGACATTTGTGAGAAGTGGCCACACGCCATTATTTAAATCCACAAGTAATAACAGCCTCAATGCTTGTTAACTCTAGTATATCCATATGGATTTTACCTGCTTATTTATAAAGGTCATACAGCTATGCGTTAACAGATGATATCTTAGACTGTTCTGAAAACTGCAATTATGTGCAACATATTCATATTGCACATACAATATCGTGATTCTCACAAGTGGTTTAAATTTCATTTATCTAAAGTTATAAACTAGGTCAGCTGATTGGCTAGAGCTGATGTAAGTCAAGTGGTAACTGTGGCGTTAAAGTGGCTTCAGAGACACAGGGAGAACTCCTGGGGTAGGTGCTGGCTGTACAGGTTTGTTTAGTTTGGAAAAATATTATATGAATTGAAAATTAGCTAAGCCCTATATTTTCATAAAAGGCAAAAGAAACATACTTTAGATGAATTCCCCTCATACACTAGAGCATCGCTCAGTTCAGAGGCTCTTGTCTGAGGTTCCTTTTGATACTGTAGCTGGACTTTTCTACAGGATGTAGGTTTCCATTTCCAGAAGGAAAGGTTACATGTGATAATACGTAAAACATGCCACTGCGAACTACTATGAGCCTTTGTGTATGGTTTCGTTCTTTCTGCAAAACTCTAGTAAGATGTTGCCTTCCTTGTAGGAAAGTGAAATCTTAGAAATGCTAGCTTGTAAAGGTTATTCTGTAAACAATGAATTGTACTTAAATCCAGGTCTTCTGTTAGCATAGTGCTTACTCTAACACAGAAGAGTCAGAACAGATATTCCATATTTCGGAAAGCTGAAGAGTAACAATACATCTTCAAACTCCTAGAAAATAAAAGTTCATGTGTCTCTTGGTGAAGTCAAGATTATATTATCAATAGAAAATATTGTCTGGGCTATCAGTGAACTGCTCACATTACCGCCTACAAATGCAACATTCTACAATTGGTTTGCCCTTCATTGGTCAATTTATTTTCCCTTCAAATGAAAGTTTCATCGATCCTAGAGTTAGCCATTGTAGCTTTATTTTCTTGCCAATGAAGTTCTTGACAAGATGTTGGCTTGTACATGTTCTTTCAGTCTTCAGTAGCTGCTCTACTTGTTGACCAAGAACAACTGTTTCATCCCTCGTCATCTGCTTCTCTTCTCTACTTACAAATTGAGTACCATGCTGTGTGAGTCATACCTGGCAAGTTCCTGAAGGTCCCTAGGACACCACCCTCAGGCAGTGTGTCAAATTTTTTCAACTCACTTATGAGAATTATTCCTTATTCCTCCCAAACCAAAGGTCTCATTTCCATTCCAAAAATTCAGTATTCCCCGTATCTAACGAGTTTTAGATTTTAGAAATCTCTTATGCATGTTACACTTGGTCCTCCTTCATGTGATACAAGCTCACCTTTCAGCCTTCTGCCTGCTTCTTGGCTCTCACAGAGCAATCTCACAAACTATGTGTCACCACAAACAAGTAAATGGGCTACCTTTTCTATGTGTGGCTTTTGTTCAGATGGTTTCTGATCAATGTCCCCTTTCTATTCACATCAAGGTTGAGACCCAGGCCTGCTCCTGCAGAAATCCCTTCACGTGTCCCTAATTTTTAACTTCCCATGACACCCCTTTCTTCCCTCTTTTACTTATTTATGCTATGCATGTTAATTTCCCATGGACAATGGATCCTTTGAAGACACAATATCATTCTTCATTTTCAGTTTTATACAATCCTAAAACAACCTAATAGAAATGGACTGTCAATGATCTCAAATGGCCATGTTGGCTGTCGGGTTCCTAGTAGTTTTTATCCACCATGCCCTTCATAATTATTTGTCAAGCCACTGGGGGTTCCTGGGTCACAACTGCAAAACAACAAAAATCCAAGGAAGTAAAAGCTAGTTCTCACTAGAAAGCTAGTCTATATTCTAGAGGATCATTTTCCAGCTCAATTAATGACTTGTGCAGAAGAATTCCAATGATCTTCTGAAGATCAGCTGTAACATTAAAATCACACAAATACAAATACTATGCTATATGTTTGAATAATAGAAGGTTATATTACAGAAGACTATATATGTCCGACTGGGTTTAAGAACAGGATAAATTGGTGTATGCTAATTTAATTACAAATTAAGCAAATTCTTACTTTTGGCACAACATTGGGTGTGGGACAGCACAGGAAAGCAGGTAATAAGCTAACAGCATCTATGAAGACACATTGTACACTTCCAGTGTTTTTTAAATTAATTGTCTATTAGTGTTTGCCTAATATATCTGGGCAGAATGTACATGGTATTCATGGAGGCGAGAAGAGGGTATTGAGTTCTCTGGAGCTGGATTTACAGATGGTTATGAGCCACCATGTAGGCGCTGGATCGAACACGGATTCTCTGAAATAGCAATCAATGCTCTTAAGTACTGAGCCATCTTCTGTAGCCCCTCAGGTGTTTATTGTTGTTTTGTGGAGGAGATAGTGTCTTGCTATATCTAGGTCTCGAACTGCAGTCTCCTCTTGTCAGCCTCCTGAATGCAGGGATCCACAGACATATACACTGATCCCTGCTGGACCATTTCTTTTTTGACTATCCATGGACACAGCTGCCTGTAATCCCAGATCTTGAGAAGGGGAGGCAGAAGTCTCATGACATTGAAAGTTTGGAGCCAGCCTGTCTCAAAAATGCCCAAAATAATAATAGTTTCTGTCTTGACTCTAGGAATAAGGATTTAGAGACGTTACTAAACATTTTGGTCAATACAAATATCTGAGTGTCTAAGTCAAAGCCTTGGAAAATTATAACTCAGATATTCAGAAGCCTTTGTAAGAGCAATACATACTATCTTTTTGTTTATACAATGTGCATCTAGTTTTATGTGAATGTGGTCTCTCTCTCTCTTTCTCTCTCTCTCTCTCTCTCTCTCTCTCTCTCTCTCTCTCTCTCTCTGTCTCTCTCTCTCTCTCGTATGGTAGAGCTCAGAAAACAGCCTACAGCATCTGTCCTAATCTCCTACCGTGTGTCTTTCCTGTTCACAGTGTATGCTGGGCTAGCCAGCTTGCAAACCTTTAGGAATTTCTCATTTCCTTCTCCTATTTCATTGGAGTCCTGGGATTATAGGCACTTACTATTGTGTCTAGCTTTATTTACATGGGTTCTGAGGATCCAAATTCAAGTCAAGAGACAGCTCTCCCACACCAAAATACTATTTAAGAAGTTCTACTCATATTTTTTAATCCAAAATAAAAATGTAACCTTTGCAGTTTGAGATGTATATGTATATATATATACATATAAATATCTGACGTACAGAACCCATGATATACCTGCTTTCCCAGCAGAAGGGGCTAGTGCTGTCCCAAATGCTTTCTGTATCCAGTGAGGTTCTGAGGCTCATACCAGTTCACTGACAAACCCTCGGTCGACACACGTGTAACTTCATGGTCCTTCTCTGTGCTGAGAAGGTGCCCTGAAGTTCTGTCCTGTACACTTGTGCTAACTTGAGCTTTTAGCACAATGAGGGTTTGGGCTGTTGTGTCCACAGCCTTGGAGAGAAACAGGCTCATGTAGGTGAACTACTGAGTTTCATTATAGAAACAATTGTGTTCTTCGTTTGCTAATATTTTAAGGAATACAAGTGAGCTTTCTAATATCTGTCCTTTGAGATAAGGAAGACCCTGAGCAGTGGTTGGCAGAAAGCAACTGCTTTAGGAAACCTCCCAAAAACATTTTGAAATGTTTGAAAATATTTATGTTACTTTGCCAAGTATATATCCTTAAAACTATGAAGCCAAATTCTATAATCTATTTAAATGGTTTCCAGGTCATTCAAAGTCAAAGACCTTATAGTTCCAAAGGTAGATATCTGTTAAAATATAAAGATTTGACTCCTAAAAATTTAGAGAAATTAGTGGCAGCATTTAAAACGAATTTGTAAAATGATTACTACACTTGATTTTAAACCAATTTCCACTATATTACAAGAACACCCATGGTTGAGTTTTGCTACTTTGAGGGATTTCTGCCAGTAAATCTTTTAACCTTTAGAAATGATTAAAATCAATTTTAGATAAATCATGTACTCTGGTTAGCCTTACGGGATTGAGCTAAATTTTCAACACACATAAAAATATTCTAATACTTTTTAACAACTAAATGGTTGACAAATTATTTGATGATAAAATTTTCTTACCTTCATAAAATAAGTTATATTTAATACTATTCATAAGATTTTTTTAAATTCATGTTCATATTTCTTTTATAAAAGCATACAATAATATAAAGAGACAGTGTAGAAAAATAAGAGAACACACAACGAAAACATGTTAGGGGAAGTAGATGTGGTCAAGTCATTACTAATCAGTTAACTAGAAACTGTCAGCTATAGATGTAAAAATGTCTGACTCTTGTGATCACATAGAAACCAGAATGTGGTTTTCTCCGAGTACTGAAAGCTGACACAGCACATACAGTGTCTGTAACCCCAGGAATGTTCCTCTAGCTTCCACAAGCAGACTCAGCAGAGGCTTTAGAGAACACACGATAATTTCTTCTGAAAACAACTAGTGTTTCCACAGAATCTTACACCTACATTCATTTCTTGTGAGGCATGTGTCAGATCCTTGTGTAAGATGAGGCCGTGGCACTGTGTAAAACTCACCTAATGTTTTAGGGCGGAAGAAGCCCCTCCTCAGCATAACCCAAGTTATGAAGCAATAAATCTTATTGGTTTAAGTTTCCTGGAAGGATTTACTAGCAGCAGAATTACCCTGTTTCCAAGTGTGACCCTCATCAGTAATCCTTGGTTTATTCTAAGGTATCAAGCTCCAAATATTTATGAGTCTTCGGTATTATAATTCACTCGGCTGTTACTGCAGCTGTAATAACGAATGCATGTGAGTGCTTTTATGTCAAACACCCACCCTTAAATTGCCAAGCCTTTGCACATACAACTGCATCTGGTTAAGTTACAGTGATCGGCAGGGTTCCTACTATATTACTTTGGAGATATATACATATATTACTTTGGAGAACAAATAAATATATTTTAGAAAGATGTGGCATAAATATGACAAGCAAATTTTGAGTACATTTAAAATATATAACTAATTAAATACAATTTAATACATTTTAAAATTTATTTTAAAAGTTGATCTCCAGGGGTGGCAACCTTCCTCAGTGGATAACCATATTCTCTGCCAAGCCTGATGACCTGACGGGCATCCATATGGTGTAAGGGAGAACTGAGTCCCGCAAGTTGTTCTCTGACATTCACAAGTACATAATAGCATGCATGTGCACGCGTGCATGTGTGTGCATGCATGCGTGCGCACACACACAATAATAATAATAAATAAGTAACAAACCTTTTAAAAAGTTATCTCCAAACTACTTACTAAGTTTGTATATTCTTTCTTTCCAATTTTAAGAAAATAATTACTGTAGGCACTCTTACTGGCCTTTACAAAGTTGAAATAAACGACAGCTTTCTGAAATGTTCCCCATATGTTACCTTGCTCCAGTGCAGCTGCTGCCTTCAGGGATGCCAGGCAGCTCTGAGCTGCTCCTACCATCACCCAGAGTCACAGCTGCAGAGACGACAGACACTCCTCAGCTTTCACTAGACTTGTAGACAAAACCCTTAGTGCAGCAAAGTGTAGAGTCAAGTGTGTGTGCTCAGACCACCAGCTCACTCCTGAAAGGCCTTGTGTGGCATGCATTCTACTTAAAGATGTAATGGTCTTTCCCCCACTATAATCCTATGTGATCTTTCCCTCAGAAACACATTGAAGGAAAGCACCAGAGTGAACAGGTTACAAAGGGCAAGCTTTTGCTCACTTTAAAAAGTAACATCCTAAAGTTCTATAAGAGGAAGGCTCCTTAAGAAATGCCATTTCCTCATTCCCAGTGTACTATATTCTCAACCAGAACATACCGGAACACACAGTATTTACTTATCAAACGTGAGTTCATTCCACCTGGTGAAGAAAACCATTCTAGGAAAATGCGTTCTGGAGAAATTTTTTGAGATGGTGAAGAAATAGAAGGTAATATTTTTTAAAAGCATTTTCTCCAATAGTTATGTGTGATGAGCCTCTTAAAGATTATGCTGGTTACAAGCTAACAATCTGTAACTTTAATAACAATAAGCACCACTAAGTTGCATTCAGTGTGTATAATCTATAAAAAGAAAACATAAATATTTCTAGTAGTTTTGTATTGACAGGTAAATGGTAAATCTTACACTCTCCCATTGCTATGTTAGTTTGTAAAAGGGGATGCCTAGAAAACCATAGTAACTTATACAAACACTCAGTAAACTTATGGAAACATTCACTTTCAACAGTTAGCTTTTTAATAAGAGACATCAACAGCCTGTTACTAAGACAAACAGCACCAAGGAGAGGAGCCATCCGTTCCGGCGTTAAGGTTTGTCAGTTGCTTAAAACATTTAGGTACTGATGCAAGGGATAAAAATACAACATACATATACATGATGCAAAACGTAATGACAGCACATTGACACACATTGCATGTTAAGATTACAATCCATTCACATTGGCTAATTACAGAGATGCAGTTACTCAGTTAACAAGCATGGGTTACAATTCATTTATTCTTTCAGTTATGACAACACAAGATTTTCCAGAACATGAAGAAAAGTTAGGAATATTTTCAAACTTTTCTTTCTAAAATATTTTAATAATGATTTTACACACTGTCTTTCTATTTTCCTTTATGATAAAAAGATTTCATGTCATTCATGCGTGTATACACACATACATTACTTTAATTTTCTAACTGAATGAGCAGGGTCCATTGAAATCAATGTCAGTCATGAAAGAATAATCTAATCTAATTTATTATGAGAGGTATTCTGAAATTTGGCTAGTATGTAGCAACACTGAAATAGTCAAAAATTACATATACCTGGTTTTGATAACAAAACTTCAGATCCCCTGAGTTCTTTTAATATAAAAGACTAATTGAAAAAATAAATATTCTTCATATAATAACAGAAATCCAGGTACTCTAATGATATACATCTTTACACATACAAATAAATAGGTTTGTAAAACTTCTGGCATAAACATTTATTGAGATTTTTTTTTTTAAAAATTCATTTTCAAATTATCAAAATATATAAAGATATTACAGTCTTCCACTAGTGCAAAGATTGAATTACTCAGTTAGCTGCTTTTGTGATAGTTGTGTAGTACACAATGAAGATTTCTTCAATCCTCTCTCACTGCCCTGTAACCTTGGGGATTGTTTTCCTGACTGATTATTTCTGTGAGGTTGGAAAGCCACTCATGAAGAGGACTTAACAGACATCCAGGCTTCTCACTTATGGTTTATGCACAAACACGTCACCGGAATACAGGGTCAAATATATTCCAATGCAGTACATAGACATATGCAAATACCAGGCTGGATAAGTTTAGAACTGCAGAGTGTTTAAAATACCAAGTGGAAGCTCATGTGGATCACCCAACTCCCACAGAACATGGCACTGCTAATTTCTGTAACTTGAAGTAAACTTCTGTCCCACACTTTAGGCATGCCTTTCTGTCCACTAAGCTGACATCTTCTAAGAAATGGCCTAATAGTAAGTATTTCAGGCACTGTGGCCCATAGAGTCAGCTCAACCACTGTGGTATAGCATCTGTCACAGACTGTAAGGAACAAACAACCTCACTGAGCACCAATAAAGCATATGAAAATAGCCAGTGCACTTATCCCTGATGAAAACTTAACTCAAAAGCATCACATTTAGGTATTGCAGTGCCTATCAGGAAGCAGAGAGACGGGTGGATGCTTAAAGCTTGTGCACTTCTTCACGGAAAAACAGCACCAAGGAGCTCAGAGGCAAAGCCACTAGAACCGGGTCTCAAGTCAGTGGCTAGGTTTCTCCCTAATTGGGACAAAATGGCTTGGTTTATGGGTTTAGTTGTAAATAGATCACTGTCTCAAATCCAGATTTTATCTGAAAGGTAAATACTCATTTGTTCATCATCTTTTTAAAAAAGGTGATAAAATGCTAATTTTAATATATTTGTGTACTAACTATAATTCCAACCAGATATTTGAAAAATATTAGAGAAAATATTTATTAGCACTATCTATGAGTTTTGACTATGATTCAGAACATGGAAAAGTAAGATATCCCTAAACCACAGTACGTCCACACAGTGGAAAAATGGATATTCACAGTAAATTTCTACGTACGTCATAGTTCTCTGTGATGCATTTAACTGTGAACAATTTAGTTTACTTAAGTAAATGTCTTTGCCTTTACTATTTTCACATTTCTAAACAAAACAATTTAACAGCGAGGAAGCAAATTTTAAAAGAATGTCATTTGGTTTTAAATCAATTATTAGATAGGCACAGACATAAGCCACATATAATCATAATAAACTCAAACAAGACATAGCCTTAATCTGCTATTACAAGTAAAAGTTAACATTATGCACAAATCTGATTAATCAGAGGGAAGGTCAGAGATGTAATGAAAGAAAGCATTTCCATTAGTTCAAAATTCACATATAAATACATATAAAAGCATACACATATGTAATTACAGTACTTAAATGAATTCCTGCACAAAATACCAACTTTAATAAACATGCCAGGACAGTTGATGGTCAGCATTCAGAAGCAGTAATCAGACGCAAGATAGTTGTGAATTTTCCCACTTACAAAGAGGAAATTCAAGTAAAAGGACATGGTCATAAGACTACTATAACTATCGTACCGATTTCCATGGTCCCCGATACCAGGATACATCATCAGGGCAGGCGTGCAGGTGACACTGCATCATGCTAGGTGGCTTGGGCAGTTCACAGCTGTGTTCTTGTGTCATTTGGCCATTGGGAAACTGACAGATCACAAATCTTGATTTTACCCCTCCACCACAGGTTTGTGTGCACTGAAAATAAGAATCGCAAAGTTTATGCCTATTGAACTTCAAAGCAAATGTTATATTTCATCCATGTTCTTCTCTCGAGACAAGGTCTCATGAAACCCAGGCTGACCTGGAATTCCCTATGTAGCTGAGGGTGACTTGCAACTTTTGACCCTCCTGCTCCCACTTGCAGATGTGCAGCACACCCAGTTTATGTGGCCAAATACACAGCTTTCCTGCATGCTAGATAAACACTCTGGCAACAGAGATGCATTCCTAGATTATAAGAAGATAATGTTCATTTCATCAGTGTTTAAATGTTATTTGCAATGCTAGAGTTGCAAGTTGCTATGTAAGAGTATACTTTTAAAGGGAACTTGATACATTTTATTGATAACTAAAGTATCCCTTTAAAGAAGGATTTCCAAATTACTTATGAAGAGTAAGTATATGCTAAGGTCATTGTGAGAAAATAAACTAACTGAGTAATGTATCCATTTAAAAGCATTAACTCTTTCCTTTCTCTTTCCATCTGAAACATGGGGTAGGGATGTGGTTAATCTTCAAAATTACAGTTTCAGAAGTCATCCTTACATTTACCGTGTCTAAGAACGCCTGGGCACAAAGAACTACTTAATTTATTTTAAAGGCTGTTATAAAATATTTGAACCTGCTTCTAATTAGGGTGTGGCTTAGCCCTTAGCACATACCTTTCATCCCTTAGGTTGGAATACAGACACCCCCATAGTACTCACCTTTAATCCCAACTAATGAAGGTAAAGCTAGTTTGTAGAAGGAAGCACCCATGTTTGAAAGTGATGTCTGATTGAGTGGCAGACAAAGTGATGAATCAGAGAAAGATTTGACAGAATAGGATATGCCCAACTCTCAAGAGAACAGAGAAGAAAGGGAAGCTACTTAGGGAGAGACCGACAGCACAGGAGGGAGTGACTACAGTACAGGAATACAGTAGAGTTCGTGGAGAGCCGTACAGAAGAGTTGAGAGGGAGAGTAGAGCAGCACAGAGAGGGAGAAAGAGGCAGTGTTACCAGGAGAGTTTCACAGAGACAGATTGAAGAGAGAACAAGCTTGACACAGGTAAAGTCAGGAAGAGCAAGGGAATAAGAAGGATCCAGAAGATTAGAAAAGACTGCTAGACCGAGAAGGAAGCCTGATTGAATCAGTCAGGCGGGAGAGGAGTTTGAACCAGAACAGCTGAGTTGAACCAGAGACCAGAAAGAACTAGAAAGGGGAAGCTTACTCAGCAGCAAGTCTCAGAGGCTGCAAACAGTCTAGGCCTAGATTAGATTGTGCAGAGGCTAGAAGATTCCAGGTCTAGGCCTAGGTTAGGAGACAGAGGCAGTAAACCTCAGATACGACAAATACTCCTGGAGAATAAAAGATACTTTTACAAAAGGCGACTTGTCAAATGAATGGCATGCAATAGGAACCATGGCACAAATGTCAACCTGGTTTTCTGTACCTATATCAGTCTAATTTTCTAAAAAGTCTTTGAAAGACATTTCATAGCACACACACATATCGGCCTGCACATCAGGTTTTATTAAATAATCAATTATGGTCTCTCACAAATACCTATCACACCAGAGTGCTTCTGACAAAAAGTACTTTTAAGAATATCTGTTTCTACACAAAATAGTGAGTGCCCAGAGGGAGGAAGCACATGAGTTTTATCCTCAAGAATAACATCAGGGGACAGCATGACTTACTTCTCCCCAGTCTCCATAATTCCAGTGCGGACAAGGTCCAGAGCCACAGTGCTTTGATTCTGGGGGCTTGGAGGCCGCATCACAGGAAGTAGCACTTTGTCCATCTTCATCCTGGCAGACCACAGCCCTGTGCTGAAGACCACCTGCACAGCTTCTGGAGCACTGATGGGAACAGAACAGAAACATGCACTGCACGCTAGACACGGTGGGAACGGTGGTGCCAGGTCAACTCAAAGCAACATCAACAGTAAAACTCTCCCACACGGAATCACTGTTTTAATTGAGAAAATCTGTCAAAAACACTTGAGTTTTACCAAGGGCTTCATTAAAGTTTTACCATGGTAGCACACAAGTTTAATTCCAGCACTCAGGAGGCAGAGGCAGAAGCCAGAGGCCAGAGGCCAGAGGCCAGAGGGAGGCAGAGCTCTGTGAGTTCCAGGCCAGCCTGGTCTACACAGCGAGCCTCTGTCTCAAAAAGAAATAAACAAAATTTGTTGATGAAAAGATAGTCTTTCAAGCTTGCATTAGGAAGCAATCTTTCACTCTCAAAATACACGTTAAGTAGAAAGAAATTAAAGTTTTACCGTCTCACTGGGAAGGCATTTTAAAGAAGACACTGTGTTACTTGCCATTCAGCTGTCTCTCTGCCCTATGATCTCTTGATAAAGGGACCCTGCATCCTCAGGACTCAAACCAGCCTTCTGCACTGCCTCTCAGCAAGGTTTGATTCTTTCTCAAAAACTCTGAGTCTTACCTATCACAGGGATTGATCTGGTTTGCTTGATACAGACTCTAATCAAGTGGCATTCAGGCTCCTTCCTCAGTAATCTCTTCTGATTAGAGATTACCCTGGGGGCTTGTAATCCACATCAGAGTGCTTCAGCCTTCGAAGAGCTGAGCTGCTGATCTTGGCATAACATTCCCATTACAAAGCGTTTGATGTCATTACACCCATATCTGGGAAAGGACTGTAATACAACTCAGTTACAAAATTAATATAACTCAATAAAGACAGCTTACTGCTCCCCAAGGGCCTGTTCTCCACTGGTTTCCTCTGATTGACAGCTGGAGCCCTTCATCTTGATTCTCTCCTGGTTTGTGAGTTAATGGAACATTTCTGCCTGGAACATGGTGTGGCTGCTCAGAGGAGCCGGGAGTTCGGCCGTATGAGGGTAGGCAGGCTGCCAGGCTACATTCTTGTTCAGTCACAGGACGGCCTTCAGGGTCACAGTAACTCTCATCGACCAGTTGGTGGTAGTTCACACATAAAACACGTCGGGTGGTTTTCCCATGTCCACAGGAAGCTGAACACTGATGGGAGAGTTAACCAACATTACAGTGGAATATACCCCATCCATATCAGAGACTGTCTTTAAATTTTCAGTGCCTGCTTTCTCGTAGGCATACTCACCGGTGACCAGTCCCCTGCTTGCCACTCTCCACAAGGGCTGAAGCAGAGAGATACGGCAGCAGGTCGAGGCAAATGGGCACAATGGGACTCCTCCGCCACTTCATCTTGAGCATCCCGGCAGCTCACATAACGGGCCTGACTGCCTCGTCCACAGGACACAGAGCACTTTAAAAAGCCAAAGGACAGTGAGATGGCTCTACTATCACCTCAACTCTAGTCACCTGTAACTGCTGTGTCTCAAAATACCAAAGTTGCAGAGAAAGCATAAAAAAAGAGGTGACATCACGTGGAGTAATTTCTGAGTCAAATACAGATAGGGCAGTAAAATTCCCCACTTTAGATAACGTTTTACTCGTCAGATCTAATAATGTGAATGAACATACTATTTAAAGTGTTTAGTCACATGTCAAAATTAAAGGTGCTGAAAACATTTTGAGTAAGAGCATCTTATACAGGTATTAAAAACAACCATGAATGATTTTGTTACAGAAATCATCTGATTCCATAATTTGAAATCTGGGATTAAAGCAAACTGAAATGCCTAGTACATGATAGCTCTTGATTAAAAAGTAAGACAGCATGACAATGTCTGCAGTTAAGCCAGATACTGATAAATGCCACATACCACATCTGTTTCTAGGCCTTCTGGACTATAGGTCTCATCTTCATTTTACAGATTAGAAAACCCATCCTAAAGATTTGCTCCCCTGCACAGAGACTTGGGCTCATGGGAAGGACAGCCATTCTGTCGTTCCACCACCTAGTTCTAAGCCCTGCAAATCTCCCATGCTATCAAATACCTGAGAAAGAATGCAGACATTAAAGCCAGCAAAACCAAGCAACTGTTTTACAAATGCTGTGCCACTTACTGGGGTCCAAGATCCATGGCGCCACTGTGCCTTTTCCAGGGGAAGGGCTGGTAAGGAAGTAGCCCCAACTTTTGGAATAACCAGGCAAGGTGCAAATATACAGTCCTGTTCAAGAAAAATAAACCTTATCGAATGCCGTTTAACCACTCACTCTGATTTGTACTAAATCCTGTGCTTGGTTCCCCTTTTCACACCTATAATCCAACAGTACTGCATGCTAAACTGTAAATGGATGACCTAAAGGCGCTCACTTTCAGAGATGACAAAGTGCTGCCAAGTGCTAGTACTGACAGGAAGGAAGTGATTGTACTAGACAGGAAGGAAGTGCTAGTACTGACAGGAAGGAAGTGCTAGTATTGAGTAGGAAGAAAGTGATAATACTGGACAGGAAGGAAGTGCTAGTACTGAGTAGGAAGGAAGTGATAATACTGGACAGGAAGGAAGTGATTATGTTGGACAGGAAGGAAGTAGTAGTATTAAACAGGATGGAAATGCTAGCACTGGATAGGAAGGAAGTGCTAGTTCTAGACATAAAGGAAATGATAGTCCTGGGTAGGAAGGAAGTGATAGTACTGGACAGGAAGGAAGTGCTAGTACCAGACAGGAAGGCAACATTCCATCTGACCATTGAAAGGATAACACCTTTCAAAACAGCCCTAACGTGGAGCATTCTGAAGGAATCTAGGGCTGTGCTGTGAAAAGAACACTTCCACAAGTTCCTGGGATTGGGAATCACAGACACTATCACAGAACGGGAATATACGAGTCTAATGAACTCTTGTAGGGCAGATAGAGAAGAGCCTTAGGATAAACACAAGGTGGCGGGGGGCAAAACCAAGAATGACACATTCTCATATTCTGTATTTTAGAAAGTGCTTAAAGGTGCAATATATATATATATCTCCACACATACACATATAAATGTACATACATACATATATGTACACATATAATTTGTGCTCTTGAGTAGCCCTTCTATTACCTAAGTATTTCTTCTTCTGATCCATGAAGAGACCTCCTTTACCTGTCTGTCACTTGGCCGGCTGGCTCTTGGGCATTCTCTGTCATCTAGCACAGTGCCAAATATCTCACTGACACACTTAACGGCACGCATCTGATATCCATGTCCACAGGTGGCCGTGCACTGAAAGGAAACCAGTTTCCAAGGGTTACGTAAATCGCTACCATCTTAGAGAACTACAGTCGTATATAGTTAACCGTGTACTTCCCGTAGCTGTTTTGACCAACCCCTGGTGTCATATGACACCTGGAACCAGCAAATTGAATCGACATGCTTGTTTGTTCAAATTTATTGTACAGATATTACCTAAACACTGCAGTTAACCAAATGCACCATGACTAACGTATTTTTAAAGTAGTCAGGTTAAGATATTAATAGAGCCCTGCTATGCCAGGTGAGGAAACAACATAATTTTGGTAAAACACAAACCCGTCTGATGAACATACATCATCTAATATGTTAAATAGAGATCCTTCTCTAGAAATAAATATGTATTTCATTAAAGAAATGAGAGGTGCCTTCCATCAGCCCCTGTAGCCTCTGTGGGACACTGCACTTCCCCACCTCACCTGTCATGACCATCCTTTACCTCAGAGCCTCGGGCAAGACTCCTAAACACAGTAAGGGCAAAGTGAGCACAGACACTGGACATGGTTATGTGTCCGTTGAAACTGGTGGAGGCAGATGTCTTCAGCATTTTAGTGAAAGTAAATTCAAAAACAAAGCTGAATACTAAGCCTGGCAAACCTATCAGGAACTATTTGTGTGTTTGTGTGTGTGTGTGTGTACACATTACATATGCCATTGTACTTATGTGGATGTCAGAAAGCTTTGTGGAGTCAGTTTTCCCCTTCTACCTTTTATGAGAGTTTCCGAGATCAAACTGAGAATATCAGGCTTTAGGACAAGTCCCTCACCCACAGAACAATCTTACCAGCCCCCAAGATGTATTTCTAAGTGACACCGAGATATTTCACTGCCTCCCCTAAGGAGAGAGTTCGTTATTACAGTTTTCCAGACGTTCTCTATGTAGTTTCCTAGAAGCAGAGAAGCCCCCATCATATACTCACAGAACCCCATGGTCCTACATGCCAAGAAGCGCACGCAGGGAGCTCACAGGGTCTCAGCGACTCGGGCTTGGTACTGGCATTGCAGAAGTCATCCCTCACAGAGTCTTCGCTCTGTTGACACCAAACCTTCCTCTGCTTCATTCCTTTTCCGCACGTGACGGGACACTGAGACGTGAACACGGCCGCATTACAAAGTATCACAGCTATCCACCAGCCCCCTACTCCTCTAGAGACATTTGCTGGGTAAAACTCCTAACATCTGTTGCCCTGGTGCCATTAAAATACTCATCTGTTCTAGAAACAAAGATCCAAAGATAACCTTTGGAGAAGTGTTCGACCCATGATGTGATGGTACTCCCGCTTTTTTCTGAAGGCAGTGATAAGCTAAGTATCAGTAAATGTTACCACTGGCCTGATGTTTATCAGTAGCCCCGGAACTAGACGGTTTGACACGTTTTTACTGCTTTTCTGATAAATAAGTTTGGACCTTACAGTCCTGGGCTGTAAGTTCCCGTAGTATGACTCTCTATAGCAGTTTTTCTGAGCCACGTGTTTAATGTTACCTCACTCCACTCACTCGTTGCCCAGGTGGGACACAGAAATTCATTGCAGGTCCCCAGCACCACCCGAGGAAGCTCCCGACACTCTCGTTCAGCAAGGCGGTGGCCGAAGCCATTTACACAGTAGGACTCTCGAGCCTTCTGACCGCCGCCACAACTCCTAGAACACTAATTAAAAACAAAACCAAACCAGTGACTTTTAGAAATTAAAAAAAAAAAAGAAAAAAAAGAAAAGAAAATCAAATTTTTAACAATAATATATTTTAGAGAACTAGAAACATTTAGCTGGTGAAAGGGGAGCCCCCCCCCTTTTTAAAGCGACACGTTGTATTTTACCTGGGACCACTCTGAATAATGCCACCTTGTTAAAACACAGCTGCCATGGCACGGCTCTCGGGTGGGAGGTTTGAGCTGGTCGCCACAGTGATGATCTCCTACTGGGACAGTCTGTCCTTTATGAACGGAATACTTCATGCAGTGAACGTCTAGGGTCCTGTATCCCTGGCCACACTGGGATGAGCAGTCGCTTTTCCCAGTGACGTGCCACCTAGAGAGGAGATGTTAGCACAGTTAGGAATGGTGCTCATGAATATTCATTTAAATTAAATTTAGAGGCTTGGGCACATGGCTTAATTTTCTAAACTTTTTAAGAGTTCAGGGATAATCCATTAGAAATTATTTGATAAATCACTGAATTAAGAATGAAAATTCTTATATTGGACCTTGCATTATCTGAAGATCTGGCCAGAGTGAACCTCAGAACAGGGGGGTAAGAGATCTTGCCACAGAATGCCAGGAGCCTGGCTTGGTGTACTGAGGAACTTGAACAGAAACTTCCTTTTCTGTTCTTATTCAACACAAAGCTAAATGGCTGAACATAGGCTGTGAGCATTACTTCCTTCTAAATAAAACTCAGATTCCCTCCTTCAGCTTTGCAAATTTTTAAATAAAATCACATTGAACTCAATACCCATGCTGAGTTAGCATGTAAATAGTTATCTAGGTTTATAAACATTTTCATAACAAAGTGACCTGCCTTGCATGTGGGAGGCCAAAATAGGAGGGGTTTATAAGTTCAGGGACAGCCTGGGCTACATACTAAGACAGTGTCTCAAAACAAACAAACAAACAAACAAACAAAAAAAGCAGTGCTTTGGAGATCCTTGGTCCCATGAAGGCTGGACGCCGAGTGTGGCAGAATTCGAGGGTGGGGAGGTAGGAGGGGGGGTAGATGGGCACACATCCTCATAGAAGCAGGAGGAGGGGGGATACGATAGGGGGTTCCTGGGCTGGGGGGCGGAACAGGGTAAGGGGATAACATCTGAAATGTAAATAAAATATCCAATAAATTTTTTTTTAAAACCAGTGCTTTGTTTGTTTGTTTGTTTGTTTGTTTTGCTTTGGCCTGAGTCTGTTGTCATAACCAGTGGTTTAGTAGAGTCCCATGTGAGCTGGAAGCCACTGGGTCAATGAAGATGCTGTGTAGTCGTCATCTGTACAGCAGGAGGCTATGTCTAAGTGTGCATCTACTGATTGTAGCCATAAGTGTCACTTTAGTTGGGCAGCTCAGCCCTGAGTGGTGGGACTTCCGCAGTGGGGTTCTGTGTAGCATGCACACTGTCTTTCCAGAGCTTGGAAAACAGTTTGAGCTGAGTAGTCAGTATGGACTCAACCCAGAAGTACTGCCCTCATGGCATGTTTTCAAATAAAATCATTTTATGGATTGCCTTTCTCTATACATTAATAAAGAATACACAGGGAGATGATATAAGTAAATCATGTCCCATGAGTGAAAACTTTGTTTCATTAGAGAGAGAGAGAGAGAGAGAGAGAGAGAGAGAGAGAGAGAGAGAGAGAGAGAGAGAGAGAGAGAGAGAGAGAGAGAGAGAGAGAGAGAGAGAGAGAGAGGTGTTCTTGTGTAAAAAAAATGAGGCTCAAAGAGACTGGGTTCCAGTTTTTTAAATGTGTGTCTATGTGTGTATGTGTGTGTGTGTCTATGTGTGTATGTGTCTGTGTGTGTCTACATGTGTGTGTCTGAGTGTGTCTGTGTGTCTATGTGTGTGTGTGTCTGTGTGTGTATATGTGTGTGTCTGTGTGTCTAT
>NW_021620703.1:825776-871404 GCF_004785775.1 Grammomys surdaster | reverse complement strand
TGTGTGTGTGTGTCTGTGTGTGTATATGTGTGTGTCTGTGTGTCTATATGTGTGTGTGTGTGTATAATCTTACCATCTTCCAAATGAAATCTTGGTTGCTCTAAAACTATGCAAATGCTGAGCATATTGGTGTCACACTAACCGCTGGTGGCAACTGTGGAGGTATGCCTTACAATGCAAGGTTCCTTGAGAGCATCTAACTTTAATCATGGTAGACTTAAGACTCCGCAGGATACACTGACTCCCAGTCAGACAGTTTCCTCCTCTGCAAACCCCAGGCCAAACCTTGGTAAATGACCAGAGGCGGTCTGGGAATCTTACTGCAGTAGTTAAAATCCAGCCTTTGGAAGCTGGTTAGATAGTTTTCTTGGGATGCATATCACAACTTCTAGTTAATTGCTGTATTCTCTATTTAGAAATATTTGTAAAAATCATTGTTCACTAAGTAAAAATGGTAACTTTAGCCAGTTTATCCCACTCGTAGCCTAGCATACATCGGTATAATAAAGCATGGGGCTGAGAAGGATTCCACTGCGCTCCATCAGTAGCCGTTTTATGAGGCTTTTCTTTTGTGCCTTCACAAATGCCACAGTTTATCCAAATTCTCACTCTTCACGCACAAAGGAGAGGTTTTGGCTATCTCTTAATATTAAATATTGCCTGGCACCAGGTAATTTCTTTAATTGGAATATGAGGTTATTAAGTTTTTGTTTTTAGTGTACGTCAGTCTATTAACCAGTCACACACATAAGCAGCCTCACACACAAACTCCTAAGAAATTTAGAATTTGGTATAGAAGTGTCAACCTGCTTGCACCTTGCTTAGGATTGTTAATATATTAATCCAATTCTAATATATCAGAGAACCCAAGCTATACTCTCTCGTTCTCAAATATTATGTGTTGACGGAGTCTTAATCTCAGCTGGAGTAGTACAGTCATGCTACACGAACCTACTGTAGCAAATCTTTAAACCATGGGTTTTCAGGTTATAGTTTATCTGGATTCATTTTACAGAATAAATTGCTTCCACATTGTACACAGTATGCCTACATACTGGTATTTAGCTAATACGATTAATTCAGGAGTCACATGACTTACTAAGCAAGGATGTGAAGCAGAGATCTTCAATGTTATAAACAACGGGACAGAGGACAGGGGGCTCCTGGCTCGAGAGGCACCGTGCTGGATGCCTTATCTAGCTATTAGCTCATCTTCATTACAGTGGGTTACCTCACACGGGACTTCTCTTTTACCTCAGTTCACAGTCCGTATTGCACTTTTCAGTCACAAGCAGTGGCAGCGGTAAGTGGCCACAACTCTGATCAGATACAACTGCACGGTCACTCTTACGAACGCAGGCAATTTTTCTTCTGTGAAGACCTTGGCCAGAGTGAAATGAAGATTAAAAATTAAAGAGAAATTTATTTAAGGAGATGTCCCATAATTATAATAACTAGCACAAATGACTCAGCTAGGAAAGCAGAAGTTTTTGATACTATTTGCAGTCGACAGTACATTAATAAGTCCTGTCAGGAATTCCTTTTTATAAGCTGAATCCTCAGTGACCGGGATGTATGGCTGAGGGTGGGAGTTTGCACAGTGAGGAGCCCAAAGGGAAGATGGGTAGCTATAGAGTAAAAAAAAACCCATCACCTCCGCAACAGCAGAGTCAGCATGTTAGTCGTGTTACTGATAGATCATTGTCCCCATGGATTACTTTCTAATATATGCTGTCACAGTCCTATGACAACTTGCACGTCAAGTGGAATGACACTTAATGTGAACTGACCGGTAGGATACAGCCTATGACAACAAGCCCTGTCTTTTCCCTTCAGAACAGTGCTGTCCATATAAGGCTGACCTTTCAGACAGGAGACATGAATGGCAAAGGTAATGACATTTGCAAGTCAAAGGTTAGTAGCTCCATAGGTTGCAGGGGACAGAATGGAAGGGTGACTCATGGGGGTGTATTGGGGCTGTGAAACTCCTCTGTGTGACCCTGGAATGTGGAAACACATCACCATTCGCTTGTCAAAACCCACAGAATTCACAGCATAATGAAGAAGGACTCTAGCGTAAACTACAGGTCTTGCCAAGAGTCAGAACTAGCTTGTTGGTTATACACACATGCCAATGGATGCAAACATTCATGGCAGAGCAGCGGGGAGTAAGGAGGCCAGGACAGATGGGGCAAGTGGAGAATATTCGGCTCTTCTGTACTTCCACTGTTTTCTAGGACTAATGCTTCTCTAAAAGTAAGGTCTGACTTTGTTTCCAAGGCAGAGGAAAACATGGAAATGAACCCCAAAACATGGTCTGATCAAGGACAGCCTCCGTTCATCCCACAGAGACTGGGCAGCTGTTTCTCTTCAGGCCAGCTGGGGCCAGAGCACCTTGAGTCTGCATCTTCTTCAGGAGCCGAAGCACTCAGTGACAGGATCAGATTTCTGTTTTGTGAGCGTTCGACTTTATACTCGCACTTGACTAAACACGAACACGTGTTTATCTCAGATCTAGTCTAGGCCCTCTTTAAAATAAATGTAAATGATTTTGAAAAGGCATGTATGTAAAGGGGCAAAAGAAAATAAAGAAAGGAAATGAAGCCGAAGAGAAGAGGGAAACTGGGAAGATGAAAAGAGATGGTAAATGCTTCAGACAGAACCAAGGCAGACGAAGCCCAACCTTATGAGGGCAGGAGGGGTAGGTACAAAAACAAAGACTAGGTTAGAACTCAGATTCAGAGGACGGCTAAACTATAGCTACTCCAGTCACCAAGAGCAGTCTGTGAGCCTCAAATGCCATTTTGTACTTTCTGTAGTTGAAATAAGAGATAAAATGATACCAGCAAAATTAACTTTAATGACTCTTATCTTTAACCCCAAATGTATTAAATTTGATCATTTTCAAAATACTGACATAAAAATATTATTTTTTTTACTTTCTTTTCATATTAATCTCCAAAATCTAATGGACAGCTCACACCTGAAGACAGACTGGTCAGGGACGGCTGACTTCTGCCATACTGGAAAATGGCTGGTGGCTGCCATACTGGACAGTACAGCCCTAGAAAAGGAGCGTGTGGCACAGGAAAGAAGGGTCACACGGGACAGAAACTTGTTGACTAAGGAAGCCGCCATCACATCCCAGTTCCCTGAACTCTCTATGCCCACTGCCTCCAGAACGGTTCTATTTTCCCCCGCCATGACGAATGGAAGACAGGATTTTTCTACTTGGGGCACAGTTCCAAAAAACGAATGATCAACTGACTTTAGGTTCTTCTTCCAGTCATTCATGTGATCCAAAAAGCAGTTTTAGTTCTTACATGTCAAAAAGCATTAACGTGGACTTCAGGAAGCCTCAAACGTGACAGATAGGAAGAAGCAAATGAGCAGGAAATAGGCATGGCTAGAGCTGTTAACCAAGGAGGTGACAGATGAGAGATTATTAAAAGGCTTCAATTTAAGAGGCTTCACCTTCAAACAAGACAAACTCTAGGAAAACGAAAGACTAGTGTGAGAAAATCATCAAAAAATTAAAAAACATTTAAAAAACTTCAAGAAGAATCTATTTCCAAAAATATTGTAAAAAAAATCACAGGAAGATGAGAAAGAACAGCACATCAGGGAACCCATGTAGGCAGCTGACAGAGCCCCAAGTAGATATGTATTGTTGTTAAGGACCGATCCCTGAGAGCCCTGGAAATTGGTAAAGCCTTCCTCTGGTCCACGTGCAGATGCCGATAGAGTGTACAGGTAACACAGACTGCAGCTTCCTTCCTCCCAGAAATTTACAGCCTGAGACCGCTTCACGACGGAGACCTCTCCCAGAGATTCGTGACCCCTCCTTCTCAGGCTGCGCAGAGTAAACACGCTGAGGTTACCGGTTGATACACCTGTGGTGCAGCTCTGTCGGGCTAGCATGGTTCTATTCAATCCCAGTCTTTCCATACATAAGCCTGTGTCTGTCCTCAACTCATTTCCCTGTTTCCCCAGTTCCCAAGCCATGCAGGTCAGAGCAGTGCATCCTGTTCTCTGACATCACTAGAACTAAGGAGTAGATCCAAAAAGCTTTAAGATGGATGCCCTGTACATGGCCAGGGAAGTAAAGAGCAAGCTGAAGAAGCCAAAGGACAAGACCTTTGTGTGTCTAAAGACAAGTTGTCTATCTAGAATTTATATCATTAAAGAACTTGCCAAGCATTTCAGAAATGGTAAGTCCCTCCCCTGCCCCCAATTCCCTTTCTTTCTCCAAAATTTACTGTGGTCTGTTTCCCTTAATGAGGGAGGTAAATATAAAAGAGGATTCGTGAGATTAAAGAAATACTGAAGGGAATCCCCAGGATAATATTGAAGGGGTCTCTATGGAAGGGCAATCATACAATGAGTCTAAAACACCACATATTTATGAGCACAAGAGCAAAGAGGGATACTGCAAAGATAGAGAAAATATATTTAAAAATAACATAAGAAAATTCTAAGACAAAAATGTACAGCTGTTCTAAAGTCTTGAGTATGAGTTACTTCAGAGCAGAGAAAAACAAGTAACAAGCCACAGAGCTACACAGAGCAGAGAATCCAATCATAGTATTTGATGGCCAAGGAATTAATAGTTCCCCTTTTCCCTCCTCATTGTCTCTCAGACGCTATTCTTGAGGTATCCACTGTATTCTAGAATCTTCCATCCTTCACCTGTTGCTTGGCCTGTTGCCTCGCGTCCACAGTCACACCCCTTATATTTGTTTACACATTGAGTGCAGGACAGCTGCTCTCACCTCTCTGAACTCCACTTGTCTTCTGAAAAGTTCACCCAAGGCCTCTTCCTCAAAATGACCTCTTTAACCTCCCCAGTGCACCGGCTAGACTTCCTGTCAACTTGACACAAGCTAGAGTCATTGAGTGAGAGAACCTCAACTGAGAAAATGCTTCATGAGATTGGCCTGTGGGCAAGACTGTGGGACATGTTCTTGATTAATGATAGAATTGGGAATCCACGGCCCATTGTGGGTGGTGCCCCGCCCCATTGTGCTTTTAGCCATGATGTTTGATTACAGAATAGAAACCCTACGCCACCAAGTACTGGCAGTGCCCTGATTCGACTCTAGTATTGATCCCAGTTGATCTTCCGTCACCTACTACTGTGTCTGTTCTGAGAGCCTGTCCCACTCAATGATAGAACTCCATTTCCTGTGCCCATTCTGAGCAGCTCTGCCTCAATGCCAAAGGACAGAGAGACAGGGTCTTTTCCCAGAGAGTGCCTCTGCTCCTACGGCACCTGGCAGGTGAGATGCTTAGATAATCCTCATCATCCCAGGCCACCCACCGCCTCAAGCCACCGACCCTTTGTCATCTGCACACTGTTCTGAGCTTCCTTCCCTCCCCCCCACCATCCTCTAGTCAGCTTCCACACTCTACAACTCCCTCTACCTCTTCTGGAGAATCTTCATGAGTAGACATGGCCTTTGCATTTACATGATGATATCTATTTATGTGCAGGCTATATCCGAATATAAAATTTGGCTCTTAATAATCTGAATCAAAGCGGTCCCTCGATAAATATCGCTGGTACAGAAACATAGCATCATACCATAAACGGCCCACAGTTACAGAGCACACCATGGCCCCACAGTTTCCATTTCCCCTCCCACCCTCCATCTCCCTCCTTTGCCCTTCTCCTCTCTGACCCTTCCAGCTTTTCACACCACGGTACAAATGTTATTTTCCCGTCTCCAAGGAAGAGAAATAAAATTAATGTTTGACATTGCGCCAGTATCAGACAAATGGGATTCTAAGAAAAGATGTGTGGAGGGGAATGACTGGGGCGGGGGGTAACCTGGCAACCTAGAGGGAAAGGAGAGAGAGAAACGGTGAAAAGACGCGGAGATCAGTAGGACTGATGGGATGGTTAGCCACACGGAGAGGAAAGACTGAGAAGAAGGGGTACAGACGGGACACTTGGCATGCCTGTGTGCTCCGTGGATGGAAGGTCTCATTAGCCAGCCAGACTTAAGGGAAATCCAAACAATACCAGCATGCACAAACTTGGGTCTCTTATGTAAGGCCAGGGTACCTTGGCACATTTTGGTACAGTCTTGCCACGGCCCATATGGATCCCAGGAGAACAGATTAGTCCTCTCCTCAACGGGGATGTTGAAGGAATAGCGCACGTCAGGGTTGTATAAATTACCCACACACAACACCTCAATAAAATACAGAGGAACATACAATTAATTTATAAAAGATTAAACTCTCCAGACATTGTTCTTATAACTGATAACTTCAAGCATTTAACGAGTCCACCGATAAGACTGCGGCTGTGTCTCACCACTGACCGCAAGCCGTTACCTGCAGAACAAGCTCCGCCTCCAGCCGGTCTGTGCTATTAATTCTTTCAATCGAGTTGTTTGACCCGCTGTATTCGAAAACAGCGCCCTGGATGTTGATCTCTTTCTTTGCCATACTTACGACAAAGTTTCCATTCAGAAGAAAGTTCCCTTGAGTGTCGGATAATGCTGTAAAACAATACAGTGCGGCTCATGAGACAGGGAACGGACCGGGTGGGGGTTAACTGTCCTCACTTTTAAATTCAAACGCTTTCCTGAATCTGAAGAGAGCAAATATAAACGGACGTTAAGGAAATAAACTATGTTACGGTGCTGGGGTCTCTCATCTGCAAGTAAGAAAACTTGAACAGAGCAGCCAAGTATGTTAAGACAGATTCGCCCTACCCTGCTGTATCCCAGAACCTCTTCAGAGGCACAAAACAGGAAGGACACACAGGAAGAAGAGAAACTGGACGAACCAGAGCGCTCCCATGCAGCGCACCCAACTAATCAGTCACCAGTGCGGAAAGCAAAGAACAAACCATCTGCATTCCATTCATGCTTAATTCGGAACAAATGTGCAAAGCCTTAACGTCTTAAAGCCAAACTGTACAATTAAGTTAGCCCTTTGACAATGTCATACACGGATACAATGCATTCTGGTTACTCTCCCCACCCCTTACCTCTTCCCACCCCCATCCCCCACCCCCGTCCTCTCCCACTCCTCTCCACTAATCCTGTCCCCTGATTCATGACTCTTGGTTTGGTTTTGTGGGCCATTTAGTTTAACCAGGGCTATCTGGGTGACCACTGGGCAGGGATCCGAGCAACATAAAACACTAGCAGGGTACCCCATCCCCACAGAAATGTCCACAGTTGTTCACAGAGGAGCTGTTGATCACTGCTGATACGTGTGCCTCTTCAAAACAGCCTCTTCCTTTCATAGATCCTTTCAGTCAATCTTTAATTGATTCCTATCAGAGAATCAATATAAACCCCTGTGATCATTATTATCAACTTGATGGTATCTAGAATGACCTGGAAGGCAAGCTTCCCGAGAAGCTTGTCTGGATTGTGTGAGGCACTGGCTGTGCCCGTGAAGGGTCATCCTGATTAGGCTTCCTGAGGTTAGGATTCCCTAACACTAAGCAGCACCGTCCCTGGGCTCAGGTCCAGTCTGTATAGAAGAGAATGCTAGTGAGCACAGGCAGTCATCAGTCTCTGACTTCCGACTGTGGCTGGCAGGTCACCATCTGTCTTGCACGATGCCTACTGCTAGACCTTCTCTCCATGTTGGATACACCCTTGACATATAAGGCCAGAACAAACCCTTTTATCTTAAATGTCTTTTCTCAGGGTATTTTATCACAGCAACCGGAAAAGTAGCTCAGACTCCTGTCATACATGTATATGTGTGTATATATAGAATATATTCATAATTTGCTACATTTAAATATAGAATTGCTTGGAGTCCATAGCCGTGTGGAAGGGAATCATACAAGACTAGCCCATTGACTTTTACTTCTCAATGTTCTGGAGCACTCTGTAATTTTAAAGATAAATCCTTATATTAACCAAGTACTTCTCCCTTGATTTTGACTTGTGTTAATTCAGCAGGACCTGAAAAGAAACCTTGAAGAAAATGTGGACTTGGCATCCTGAGAACTTCACCCAAAGGACGCAAACCACTGATGCTGACAGCTGAAGCAACTTTACAGATCACACTAAAGGACAAATAAAGTTTGACATCTGTCCTGTGGAACAGAAACTTCTCTGTGTAAGGAGATGGGCTTTATCTAACACCCACAGGCTTATTTAAGGGACTTTTGGTGACATGAAATTCTCAAACAATAAACTCTTTTGAAACCCTTCCAAGTGACCCGTGAGCCTATTTTTCTGACTACAAGGTAGACTGAAGTCTTCATGTTACTGTGTAAGCTCACTTATATGGTAGGTACCTTGTTAGCACATTTCTAATCTTCAACTTGGGAAGAACCCGTGGACTAGTCCCAGGAAGATGTGGCCAGGATAATCACTTACCTACATTTTGGTAGCACACATCTCTGGCTGCATACCAAGGTGATATGTTTAAATAGGAGAAATTAATACCACCTAAATATGATAGGACAAAAAGCAGGACATTTGCATGCATCCAGCTCTCTGGGACATGCTTGGCACTCATATCGATAGAAGTGACACAGCATGAAACTAAGCACTCTTCTGTGAGCAGCTCAGCTGGGTATGTGGGTCGCACATATACAACACTTGTGCAGAGAGCTCCAGCTGATTTGTTACTGTAAGAGTCTAAACTTTCATGCCAGAGAAAGCCTGCACCTGCTGAAGGGCTAGCCCCATGTCCTTGACTCTATGATACCACCTATGCTTTCTGCAGTAAGCTGTTCATAACAAAGTCACCTTGCTGGTGGTAAGTATGAGTTACGTGGGCGAATATTTCAAATCTTACTAACTGGAAGCAGATAAATTGCCTTACTGGCTGTATATCACCCTCTTCACCAGGTTAAGGAATTTGATAATTCAGGAATTGGCTCACTCTGAGAAGAAAACCTTTGTAAACGCTCTTCTCATGTTTCTAGCTAAGCAAAATTCTCCAGATCTGAAATAAGTTTTTTTTTTCTTAAAAAAACAGGAAACAAAAATATCTAGTTTACACACTAGAAATACACAATGACCATATTCAGTAATAACCCAAAATATAAAATTATTTACATACAGAAGAAATTTAAGTAAAACTGTATTTAAGTACTTTTGCTACATGCTAAAAACACATTTAAGGATAGCCAAAGAGTGAGCATTAGAGAAAAGAGAAATTTATTCCGAATATACATGCAACTTTTTTTGACTAAACCTTTGATTAACCTAAGATATTATAATGAAAAACAAAAACTGAATTTTTCCCATTATTTCTATTTTCTTTCTAGAAGGATATATTGTCTGTAGCTTAAAGGTGTAGACAGAGCTACCCCAATCACAGACATCCAAGAAACTGCACACACACCATACATATATCACTGCTGCTTGCTACACACGCTTACCAAGATAGTTGTCATCTTCTGGTCTTCCAGAATAGCTGTGCTGGAGAATTTCAATGTTTGTAGCCCCTGCAGGGATCTTTACAACAACATTGTAACCTGCAAAATAGTTTTGCAAGCGTAAAATTTCACAAAACTATAAATGTACTTCTTTGGCCCCTTTCATCCCTAATCTGCAGGGTGAACTCCCCAAAGCATCACTATTACACAAAGCTCAGACTTCCGGTCAATTTATTACCACCAAGTAGCTGCAGGACGGCATGGCCTGATCACACATAGCCTGTCTTTCTAGCCTTTAACACGTGGTTAAGTGGGTTTTCCCGTCTGAAACTCCCCTTAACATACCACGTAAGACTGAGATGAGGGTAACCACCCCAAATACACAGACTTTAAGATTAGGTTGCTTCTTACCACTTTGTTTTTGTTATTATTGTGTATGTTTGTGTCGGGGGGTTGGGGGAGGGGAGGGGAGCCTGCAGTGACCAGAAGAGGATTTCGGATATCTGGAGCTGTCCTCAAGGCAGTTGTGAGCCACCTGATGGGGGTGCTGAGAACTGAGCTTGACTCTTCTGCAAAAGCAGCAAGTGCTACTTCTGAGCTGTCTTTCCAGCTCCAACCTTGAGATTCTTAAAGCTCAACATTTCCTTTTCTATCCTACTTCTGTCATTCTGACATGTTCACCTCCGGCCGACACACAATCCGGGATTTCAAACCCATTCACAAGTCTAGGGATATCGGGGCGGCTGACATGGTGTTTTGGTGACCAAATAACTGAAAGTTTTATTATTAAGAAAATAATAAAATTTCAGATTTTTTTCTTAAGCTTCTATTTTGTACCTCAAACAAAGATCTCCATATTTATATCCAAGATTGGAGAGGAAATGCCATGTAAAATACACATTAAACAAGAAAAGGGGGACCTTTCCTGACCCTGAAAATACTCACAGAGACAGCTGAATCCCCCAGGTAAAGCACAGACCTCCAAGTGCTCAAGAGATATTACTACAGACAACTTCTCGTCCTTCTGAAAATTGACCCCCTCAATTTAGTACATGAATGAGAGTTGTGGTTTTTCTCTTATGTCTTAAATTTGAAAATACCGTGCCATGGTTACAGTCATTTAAAGATGACGCTGCCAGGCCACCTGTAGGCCTTTACAGCAACTTGACTTATCTCTTTCAGGCATCACAACTTAGACATAATGATAACTGCTTGACTGCTCTGTGTGTCCCGCAGGTTATAATGAAGGTTAATTTTACAACTCTCTATAAAACAACTGCTTCCATGGGTCTCCCCAAGGCACTAGAAGGATGTCAGGATGAAGGTGGCCACCAGGGGGCAGATATGCTAAACATGATCCCCACCCTGCAAATGATTTGCAGCTGGCTTCCCATTTGTAAGGGAACTATTAATCGCCACAGAATTTGCACAAAGGTTAAGTGCTCGCCTCTAATTTAATGTGCGTGATTTTGTAACGGGAAATGTGTTCCAGTAACTGAAGTCTACAGGAGTGTCAGTGGTTATGAAGGGGGTTCAAGTATGTACCTCCCGTGAAATAATCAATAACCAAGAGAGAAGGGAGATGCTGCTAACATCCACGACCATTTCCAGCACGTTAAAACATGAATTGTTCTATGCTTCTCACATAGATCAAAGTTAAAAAAAACCAGAGTCTGGTGTAATAGCCTTTAACCAAATAGTTACTGTTAGCGTCATGAGCTCACTCATAGGAAGATAATTTAATTTTAAAATTAACTCTGTGAGAAACGAGCATTTAATGTACAAGGAAAGTCTTAAGGATCCGCTTGTATCCTTCAAAGAAAGAACATTTTCCCGGAAATTTTAAGAATGGAAAATGTCTGAGGTAGTCTGAAAACAGTTTTAAATGAAATCGAAATCATGGTCAGGTATCCATTGGAAACAGCAATGCACATGTTACTTGGGAAATCAAGAGGTGGCAATTGCGAACCAACAATAAAATTAACCTTTTAACCCTTAACTTTCAGTCATCATTTTCAATACAGTATTAAAAACAAACACAACACACAGACCAGGTATCTTCTCAAAAAAAAAAAAAAAAACAGATAGATGACAGACAGATAGATTCAAATGTAAAATAATTAGAAGCAAGTTTCCCAGGAAAAGTCATAAAGATATACATTCTAACTTGTAGGAACACCATTAAAAGGTCTCCAAATTTAAGTAACATTCACACACCATGGTCAAATACAACTGAGTTTGCTGTTTGATTTTCATAAATGTATCTGATTTTTGTTGTTGTTGTTGTTAAAATTTAGACTCAGGGCTGGGGATGGTCTCAGTTAGTGCAGAGGTTGCTGAACATGCTAAAAGCCCTGAGCTTGGTCCCAGCACAGCATGAGGTGACCATGGGTGGTGCAAGCTTGTAATCTCGGCACTTGAGAAGTCAAGGTTGGATGATCATAAGTGCCAGTCCAGTCCAGGACACATGAACCTCTTTCCAGAAACAAAAGACAACAAAACCACAGAATCAGGTTTTTCTTAGGCAAGTGAGTTCATACATTCAAATAACATTCCAGGATCAAGGTTTAGCTTCTTTCTTTACCTTTGGATACTTTTCATCGACAAGCATTGTGGCCTGGGGACTCAGAGTCCACTGGCTATCACAAAGCATTACTGCTGTGTCTTCAATACACAGCAGAGCACCCACTCTGATGGAAAGAAAACCAGGGGCAAGCACACTCAGCTTACCGTAATGTGCACTGTTGAAGACACCCACCAGGGTCTGGCACGAAGAGTTATCACCACCACACACTCCACATTTGTCTCTCTTGGCCTTGGAGTTTAATACATGATCACAGCCAGCTTGCTTCAAAACACAATTATCATGACTCATATCACCAAGGTGACTAATTGTGTGCACAGTGCACTAAAGTATACAGGGTTCTCCTCAAAGGATTGTTTCAACGAGCAGGACTCTGGCACAACAGGAGCCTCTCTGTATGTCTGCTGAGCCAGGTAGGCAGAAACATGGGCGCAACTGTATTCCCAGAGTCTAAAGATCAGGGTGCTTCAAAGGGTTTACAGAAGTTTCTGAATCAATATCCTCAGGTAATAACTTCTGTTTTGGGACAATGATTCCTATATCCCCTAATCATTTGAAAATAATAATTCAGGGCTGGAGAGATGGCTCAGCAGGTAAGAGTGCTGGCTGCTCTCCCAGAGGACCTGAGTTCTATTCCCAGCACCCACATAATGGCTCACAACCATTTGTAACTCCAGTTCAAAGGGATCTGACGCCCTCTTCTGGCTTCTGCAGGCACTGCATGCATGTAGTGCACATACATACAAGCAGGCAAAGCACTGACATACATAAAATATTTTTAAGAAGAAAGCCATTCTTTAAAGAGAGATAATTCAAACAGACACATTAGCAACACATTAGAATACCCGAAAAAGAAGTTGGTTGTATTACTTTTTTTTAAAAAAAAAATCACCTTAGAAACTCTTAGAAAAATGGGAATGCCTACTTCAAATAAACTTGAACAAATTTCCCCCCCAGATTACTCCTCAGTGTAAGTGTCTATTAAAGGGTTCTTCCAGACATTTCAGACAAAAGTACCACTTCTGCCCCCACAGGTGTCCTCTGGACATGACGTGGCCTTTAGTTTTGTGGACTACACCTCTAAACTGAGTGACCTGAAAAGAAAAGTTCATGTACCACATGGCTTATTCTTCCATTCATTCATTTATTTATTTAGCGGGGTAGTGGGGCAGGGTGTGTGTGGTGTGCACAGCCTGTGGGAGTTGCTTCTCTCTATCATGTGGGCTCCAGGGACAGAACTGAAGTTGTTAGACTTGGCAGCCTCCCCATCACCCTGCCCTAAGGATTTTTTTTTTTAAATTCATAAGGTGAATATTTACACAGTGAGGGTTTATCTGTGTATCTTATGAAAGTCAAATGCATGTGGGTGTTGAGAGCACACGGTCATATTCTGTTTCATTTCACTTGGCTACGTTGCTTGTTTAAATAAGGCGTACGGCTTCGGCACCACCAGTTACTCACTTCCTCACACAGCTAAGATCTTCTCTTTGATGAATGGTACCTGACATCTACTCAGTCACTGTCGGTTGAAATGAGAATCACAGCACTTAGGGAGGAAGGGGACGTGGATGACATGTCACCACGGGAGGCCACATCTGAAGTGGCAAAAGCCCTTTGCTATGCCCCAGTCTGTTCTTTTCCTACCTTTAAGCGAAGCTGATCTCATTTTCATGCCAATTCTAAATACAATTGGGGAAACAAAATCAGCCATCTGAATGTACATCAGACTGCTTTTGTTTTATTTTTGAGGCGGGATACAGTAGCTATGTAGACCAGGCTAGCCTACCTCACTCCTGAGTCCTAGAGTACAGGTGTATGCCACTGTAACACAAAGAGCAGCTTCATAACAGAAGTAAACATAATCCTAGAGATAGCATGATACCAAAGACTACTTTAATGGCATTCGCAAGGACAAATTCTGAAGAAACAGAGACAACACCGGTTACAGAAGTAGAAGAAACACGTTGTTCTTAAATAGAAATACGAGGGTTACTTACCCGACAGAGGCCCTGGACACAGATGTCGTTAGTTTCCGTCCCACAGGGTGTCCCATCGGCAACTCTGTCCTTCAACTGGTAGAAGCTGGTGGTCCCAGCGACCCGGCAATAGAGTTTACAGCGATCTTTTACGGCAACTGCAAAGAGAAGAGTTGCATTTCGGATGCAGACTGGCGAAGTTCTGCGTTTCTCTACAGCGGAATGTTTTTCGTATCAGAGCAAGGGCGTTACTCACTCCCGCTGTACTTCGGAAGCCACCTCACATTGGGGGGGAGGCCGTTGATGTCGAAATGTTTACCATCAAAGTCGGAGCATTGCTTTTCTCGGAAGTCTCGCTTGCCTTTTGGACATGAATCAGTATTACATGATCGAAATTTCATCCTGCGGCCCACACAGTACCTTCCTCCGTTCCGTGGCCTAGTCAGATTCATTACATTTTAAAGCACATCAGTAAGACATCACTGTGGTCATTTATTTCTACAACTGTCCCATTCTCTGCCAGGACCGGAAAGGCCATGGACATTCTTCATACATTTATATGTTAAAGTAAGAAGCACTTGCTGACAGGAGCCTGGTATGCCCATTCCCTGAGAGGTTCTACCAGCACCTGAGCAATACATATGCAGATATAGCCCTCAGACTGAGCCTGGGGATCCCAGTGGAAGATCTAGGGGAAGAACTGAAGGAGCTGAAAAGGACTGTAACCCCAGAGGAAGAACAATATCCACTAACTGGACCACCCAGAGCTCCCAGGGGCTAAGCTAAAGAGCATACATGGAGGGATCCACGGCTCCAGAAACATATGTAGCAGAGGATGGCCTTATCTGACATCAACGGGAGGGGAGGCCCTTGGTCCTGTGGAGGCTTGATGTCCCAGTGTAGGGGGATGGTAGAGCAGGAGTGGGTGGGTGGGTGGAGAAGCACCCTCACAGAGGCAAAGGAGAAGGGGGAGAGGGTGGATGGGATGGGGGGCTTGTGAAGGGGTAACTGGGAAGGGGAATATCATTTGAAATGTAAACAAATAAAAAGATCAATAATTTGAAAAGAAATATACAACAGTGTTTTAAGCAGTTGGAACATGAATCATAAAAATAGCACACACCCACACATAAACACCCACCCACATACACACACACACACACACACTATAGAACTGAGACCTAGACATGGACACCGGAAACGAGTCTCAGTTCTGACAACTTTAACAAGAATTAACGGTGGAGCTAAAGAATGATGTCTAGTGAGACACAGACAACAGAGAATGTCCTGGGTAACAAGAGGAACACACCCATCGTCTCACGCGTGAGTGGGGCACACATATGCTTGTCACTACTTCCATTTATTCCTGGAAATAACCCCCAGATGTTTTGAGGGTAAGGATGATATATAATTTACCTGGCCCAACATTCCAATGTAAGTGTATTCAGAGTGTATCATATTCCTGTGCACTCGAAATGCTCACTGACATAACTGTTCTGAGTGCCACCTGGCTCATGAGTTACTCTCTACGAAATGGAAACAGTTAAGATCTTTCTGGGTTCTCAGCATCCTTTAGAATTGGACGAATTCATCGGCACTTACTTGTCGAAGACTGTGATGCATCCAGAAGAAGAGCAGAGGAAGAAAAGTAGGCATGTCAGGTTACAGAACAGTATAAAGCTAGTGACCGAATACATACTTGGACAAGAGAGCCCAACACAAGAGGGAGATCTCAGCTGTTTCACTGGAAACACAGTAAAATGAAGATGCTACCACAGATTCAACAGTCACATTCACTGCTTAAACTCACACTGAAGCGAAGACAGAATATGAAGAACATAGCTCTCTTCATTCAATTGGAGAGATCTAATCTACATTGTTTTTTTAAAAAAAATCTGAATTTATAAATCAAAGTATTCCGGGCTGATTCTGAATCTCTGAAACCCAAAGACTGACCTCCAGCTCTAGAAGTGAGCGGAAGCGACTTTTACTTTCAGGTGCTTGGGATAATCTTAATTTACAGGGAATAAGAAGACGTACTCGGGCCGGTCACAGAGCCTGGCTGTGCTCTTGATTCCCCCACCACAGGTTCTCGAACACGGGCTGTAGGGTCCCCATGGCCCCCATTCACCATCCACAGGACGGGTCTCCATGTCCCTGGTCACACACAGCCCGCGGTGGCAGTGCTATGAACAGAATAAGCACACAAACAGAAATGGCTCGTGTATCTGTAGTTAAAACATCAAGGTCACTACAACAGCAGCAACAAGATAAACAGAAGAATATCTGTACATTATCTAAAGCCGGGGACAACTCAGAAGTGAGGCTGCATTTAACACCAGCTCGGAATAAATAGTCCCTATCTACTGGGTACCTAAGGGTGGTAGGATGCAAAAAGGATGTAATTATTTCTCTTTGCTTTTGAAATCAGGTTCTCACTGGAGAAGTAAAGAATATTTGAGATTAAAATGAAAAGTGTTTGTCCTATCCACACTAGCCCCAAAGCAATGTTTTTCATAATGCAGTGGTCATCACAATTATTGTATGTATGTATGTATGTATGTATGTATGTATGTATGCATATGTATGTGTATATATATGTATGTATATATGTATATATATATTTGTGTGTGTATATATAAATCATGCATACACACATGCACACACACACATACCCCAAACATATGAGTAACTAAGGAGTTGAAAGATCTCTAAAATGAAAACTGCCACGGTTGGTGAGATGGCTCAGTGGTTAAGAGCACTGACTGCTCTTCTGGAGGTCGTGAGTTCAAATCCTAGCAACCACATGGTGGCTCACAACCATCTGTGATGAGATCTGATGCCCTCATATGGGTGTCTGAAGACACAGCTACAGTGTACTTTGGGCTGGAGCTACTGAGCCCAGAGTGAGCAGAGCAGGAGCAAGAAGGAGAAGGGAAGGGGGGAAAACAAAACCTGCCAGAATTTTGAGGATTTTGAGGAAGTAAACCAAAGACAGCAACAGACAATGGAAAGACCTTCTGTGTCACTGGACTGGCAGAATTCATATCATGAAAATGGCTATGTTACCAAAACTAATCTACCTATTTAGTGCAATCCCCATCAAAACTCATACATAATTCTTTACAGAACTAAAGAACAATCCAAGAATCCACAGGGGCCCATCAAAGACTGTAAACAATGAAAACAATTCTAAGAAAGAATAAAGCCAGAGGTGTCACACTTCTCTTACTTCAAATTACACTACAATGGTAATTTATGGTAATTTATGGGTGAAATGAATTTTAATATATATAGAACCACTAAAGATTGGAGAAAACCATTTAACACATTCAATTACATTCAACTAAAATTTAAGGAAGAAAATATATACCATGAAAACATTTTATGTAATCGGGGAGGGAGTTGCTGACGTAATAGCATTCTGAGGTCTGTATTTATCAAAATCATAAAAATACAATATGCATGTCCATGTAATGACATATATAACTACATATAGTTTTAAGAGCAAAATTAAAATTAGTCATTTAATTCAGTTGACATTGTACTATTTCCGACAAACCCAGCAATACAGTCACCTCAACTAGCTGAGCAACAGATGACAGTGAACAATGAGGAATGAAGAAATGCAGAGGGCAGATGTTCATTCCAGAAGCTCTGGAGACAAGACTCACCCTTTGAGAAAACCTACCATCCCAGGACCACAGCTCGTCCCGTCTGCCAGCGGCATGTGCTGTGTGCGACAGCCCTTGTGGACACCTTCTGCACTCGTGCACCACAGGCGCCGACATTGTTTCTGCAGAGTAACAACAGGCAGGCAAGCCAGAGCCGATATCAACACGCGGACACACAAGGTCTATGCTCCACAAAGCCACAGGCTCTGTTCCCTGGCTCATGACTGAAGTTAAACACAGCAAATGTCAAGTTCTCACCAGGTTCTCAGCTACAAAGAGGGCAGCATTTACTTCGAAAACCATCTGAAATTTTACTAGTGTATTAAAGGATGAGAGGAATGAGTCAAGGTGGAAATATTCAGTTATTTGAACGTGCTTCCTTTCTTTGCAAGATATTTTTCTGGAGGTGTTGTTGTTGTTGTTGTTGTTGTTGTTACTGAACTTAATTCAAAGGTTCCCTGCTTGTCACAATGGTACAGTTTATGAGTGCCACACATTCCCATGGATATTATGAAAAGCATCAATATTTCTGATTCTGTGAAGTATGGTGCATATTTATAATTTCTGAACAAATGCAAGAAAACTCCAGAGTCATAGGAGCTGTGCCCACGATCATCCCTCTGCTTCTGAACTTAAATGCACAGTTTATCTGGCATTTGAAATCAGCCCAGAAGAAAGAAACACAGCCATTACAATGGAATGGAATGCTAAGGTGACAGTCCCACGATGGATACGTAAGTTTATTAAGATCTGTGACTATAAATTCGAGGTCTTAAGTGTATTAGTCACTATGCGGGGTGAGCTTTGCGGTTCTGCACTCTTGCTGTTACGTGACCTCCACTGATCTCTTCACTGAGCATCTATTGTGCAGTAGCCTCTATGCAAGTGGTTCTCAGCCTTCCTAATGCTGCGACCAACTGTTGTGGTGACTGACCCCTAACCCTAAAATTATTCTTGTTGCTACTTCGTAACTGTATTTTTACCACTGTTTTGAGTCATAATGTAAATTATCTGATATGCAGGCTATCTAGGGTTACAACCCATAGGTTAAGAAATACTGCTCTGGGTGATGATCCTGAACTAACTGCTCACTGTGGGGTGCAAGTGTACTAACCAGAATCTGAAATTACTGAAAAACAGAAGTTTTCAGATTTTAATTTGTTTATACTTTGTGATATATATATATATTATTGTTATATATATTTATAATACATTATAAATATATTTTATACTATAAATTTATATATATAAATATATAACATATTCATATAATAGTATGATTATATGAATATATTATATATTATATAATTATATCATACTGGCAGTCACAAAATTTCCAGATTTAGAACATTTCAGATTTTGGATTTTCAGACTGGAGGCTTTAAACATGTATACATTTATTTAAGTAAATTAAGTCTATATTCCTGGGCCCAGAGGTCCTCAGACTCCATTAAGGTAGAAGTTGACTGGCAAGTTCATGCAGAGAAGTGAAGAAAGTGTAAGGTCCGTTCTGCTTGGGAACGTGAGGCGTCCACACAGCACAGCACCGATGTGATTTGTAAATCACACTCTGACTTCACACCCGCATCAGAGAGAATTGTGATGGTAGACCTGATACAAGAGTTATCGTACCTGATGAGTTTATGCCATGGGAAGTGAAAGTGGGTGACCTAGGAAAGATTCCCCAAAATAAATCATGAAGAATATTTTGATTAAAACCAAACATCTAATTCCTTTGCTTTTACACCTGTGTAACAGACATGTAAGGTTGGAAAGAGGGCTCAGGGTTCCAAGCAATTACTGATCTTTTGGTGGAATTGAGTTCAGTTCTCAGCACCCACACCAGGCAGCCCATAACCTCCTGTAACTCCAGCTCCAGGGCCTCCAACACCCTCGTCTGATCTCCGGGGGCATTGTGCTCACATACACATAACCGCACAGACGTACACCCAAACACATAAGTAAAAATAAAACACACCTTTAAAAAGGCATGCAACCTATTATATTTGTGAGGCCCTTAAAATGACTCAATACCAAAAACAAACAAATGGAAAAAAAAACATTTTAACCTCTTCTGCCCCAAATAAGTATTTCAGCATTTTTAAATTTTATATCATATTGCTATGCTGTGGCTACACCTTCCAAGTAGGAATACTTTACAGTAATCTGTGAGAGTATGCAATATTTATTTGGAAGTACTTAGCATAGTACCAAACACATCATTAGTTTTGATTTTTCATTGTTTTAGGCCCTTTCTAGGAAACACCACCTAATCTTTCTTCCATTCAAGAATAAATGTATATTTTGAAGTACATCTTTGCTATGACTTCCAGGTAGTTTTTCAAACAGAAAGGTAGAGTCTCTCCTACCAAGTAGGGACACACTTGTGATCCAGGACCAAACATGAGCTCACACTGTTTGTTCCCATCGTACACAGAGCCCGGGAGCTGTGGAGACAGGTCATATATTCTTCCATTGGGCTTGTCGAGAAGACATTCTCCATGGCCAGTGCTGGACGGAAGATAGAAAACAGGACAGCGTGAGTACACTTGCCCACACGGTAGCATCTCCACCAGGTTTCTGTTGTCCATTACTCTCAAAGGACAATATTTGCACCTTCTCATTATCTAAAAAAACAATCTCTAGTCACATCAGTAAAGCAAACATTCTGGTACGCAATGATGATATTAGTTTTGCAGAGAAGTTTTCACTGTGCCTGTTTGCACCAGATCCCCACTAGCAGTTGAAACGTCGTGGGCATGGCCTGTGTTTATTTGCCTTGGAACCCCACTCCCACATGGAAGCGGCAGAGCCATGAGGGGCAGGGCTAGGAACGGAGCTCAGTGGCACAGCATCTACGCAACACGTGTAGGAACCTGGAGTCCGTCCCCAGCGCTGCACACAAGAACTGGTGAATGACAAGTTACCACGATATAATTAACATCACACTTTCAGGACCCTTTAGCCTCAAATTTCTCATCCAAACTGTCAAAGTATAAAAATAAAGGTGTATTATGTTTCTTGTTCTGAACAGCAACAACAGAACAGGCATTTCAAAATCGTGGATACTTCACTTTAAGAGGCTTTAAGACCGTGTTCTGATTGCCAGGAAGTCACTCCACAAACAGTATTCAGCACACACACACAAAAAAATGTTCACCTTAAAAAAAGCAACACATATCTATATGACTGAACTATAACACAAAAACTGTCAAGTGAAATATTATATATAAATCCTTGTTTTTAAAGATTCTTTATGCATTCATTTAGTGTGTGGGGGTGCACTTGCCCCTGCACACATATTGGGGTCAGAGGACAATTTGGCAGGATTCTGGTCTCTCCTTACACCATATGGGTTCCAGGTACTGAACTACAGTCATCAGGCAAATGACTTTACCCTCTGGGCCATCTTGTTGACCCATATCTTTTCATTTTTAGACATTTATCTATATGCTAATAATGAAAAACTAATCCTCTACTGAACCACTCTAGAGGAACACGAAGCTGTGAAGTCTGATGATTTAGAAAGTGGTCACTTAGCGACTAACGTAGCAGAAACCCAGACTCACTCTAGAAACTCCGTGATGTGCTTCTGACTGCAGGCTGACCAGGTCCACGGACTCGTGTGGTAATTTAGAGTTGGAGCCATTACGTGATACTGATGTTTAACCGCAGCTTCCTTACACTTAAAACTGTCATCGTGTGGGACATTAAACCTGCAAACGAAAGTAAACACTTAAGACTACCAAAAGTGAATACAACATTAATTACTAACAGTCCGCTTGTGTTTCTACAGCTGTACAATATACGCACAGACAAATCGAGTTATATCGGGTTTTATACTTTGGGTCTTTACACAAGAGGACATTCTATGTTTAGAGTCATGGTTTCTGTTAAGCATTAGATTATGCCTTTGATCAGTCTCATACCTTTCTTGTTTGTCATCAAAATCTAAACAATAAAAAAATATTTGGGATTTGCCCCATCTACTCAGGATATGAGCATAATATTCACAAAAACATGTCTGAATATTGCAAACCGGACATCTAGGAGATGGGTGTACATGTTAGGTAAGGTGCCACCACACTGAATTCTAGACTATTGACTGGTTCTTCAGTATGCAACTTGGTATCATTCTACATATTGACTACATATCAGCTGAAGCTCTGGGCTTCAGGTCCATCATAAGTAAGGATCAACAGATCAGAATAATAAAAGCGTGCCCAAGGTCACGCATATTCACAATGGGAGCAGTGATTAAAGAGCTATCAGGGCAGCAGCAGACTGTGTGCCTGGCCTCACAGACTCACATGTGGATGGAAATCACCTTCACTATTCACCTATACTTGAGAAAACCTGAGGTTCCTCAGGGAGAAGTCCTATCCAGTGAACACAACACCCTTTGCACAGTGTACAGGTCAGCAGGTTTAAGGACCAGCAAAAGTGTATCTGAGGTACCACTGCAACATTCCAGCAATCTGAAGGTCTCCCCCGCCCTGCCTCATCCCTCTGTCCCCCTTTAACTGCTGGTGACCATGAGCTAAACAACGAAAGGGAACTGAGGCCGTACCTTCGAAATAAGTTATCCCATCTCAAATTACTGTCCACAGACATTCTAACGTCATGACCAGGAAAGAAAATGTGGTCGAATGAAGAACCGTCTCTGGCCTCGATTCCTTACTAGCCACAAACAAGGAACTTAGTGACCTACCCTGAGGCTACATTCAGAATTATTTATCAGAAAATGAGTTCGTAAGACTTTGAAACATTTCATAGCAGCTCTGAGCAAATCATGGGAGATCATGGCTCTCATTCTTAGAGCTCAGAACCCCAGTAAGGTTTTCAAGAAGCAGGAATAAGAGAACCCTAAATAGTTGTGGACGACCTCCAAAATGAATTCTTTGATGAATAAGAAACCCCATGGACCTAAGCAAAAAGAGCAAGATGCGAGCTGGTCTTTCCAGTGTTGTTGGGGACACATTGCAGACCTTCCCACACAATGCACTGGACAGTACCTGTCCATGTATAGGGTAACAAAGAATAAAGGGTAACGGACCTTGTCACATAACCCAGTACATTAAGTGAGATAGAAGAATATTCAAGTTCTACTTCTTGGAACTGCTGGTCTGTGCAGCCTGTATGACCTAACATGGATCATAAAGGACCAAAGTAGCCTTTCAAGGATGAAGGGTAAAAATCGCACTGTAATATGTGATGTAGGATGTGTTCATGGCCGAATGTCTGCAAGTGGAAGGCACACCCCTCGGGTGAGGGAAGGTACTTACACGTGCCCAAGCTCATGGGCGATGGTGAAGGCGGCACTCAACCCATTCTCTTCGCTAATGGAGCAGCTCCGTGAAGGATCACACAGGGTGCCCAGCTCCGCTAAGCCTAAAGAAATTACACACACGTACTTCATCAAAAGTGGGAAGTGGCAAGAAAATGGCCGAGTGAAACTAAATGTAAACCACTCACTCACCGGTGGTGGAATTACAACTTGAAAATAAACGCAGAATTGTCTATTAATGGTGAACAAATATTTAAAGCTGAAAGGTAAATGAGCAGACTAAATGGGTTGCGTTGAAATGTTTTCTTAAGCTTTTGGATTCTCTCATACGAGAAAACAATTTAAAAAAAAAACCACCAACAACAATAGAATGAACAAATACCCTACTGCAAACACAGTGGAAGGGAGAACAGAGCTATCTAGTGTGGCTAATACAAAGGACAAAGAGTTCCAGTTGGTAGACCAAGAGACAAAAGAAGTTGCCGTGACTTACCTTTAACTTTAAAGTTTGGAGTATACAGATATTTAAATACCACATATTCATACAAGTAAAGGGTAAGTGCCTGAGAGGATGTTTGCTATTTAATATGCCAGCTAAGACACGGCGTGGCTGGGACAGAGGAGCTACTGCAAGCACTCGGTAATCCCCAACTACCTGGGTAGCGGGAGGTGGTTTATACAACAGAATCTTCTCTCACCCATACAAAGAATGATACGCAAACAAGCATGCCATAGCCAGATAAAAGTAGTGGAACCTAGCTGGATGTCAACAATAACAAGGAAGAAGATGATGATGATAATTTATTATGACATTCCTGACTCCATCAGTATCACTGGAGATTTAGATTTGGGGGGTTTCAATGTACAATACTGCAATTTCTGCTAATTCCACTCTTTAACATTAACTAGGAAATGTATCCATTCGCCTGTGAGGATTCTTTTCACAAGAGCTGGCACATGTTTGCACCATCACCTTCTCACTGTAGACTGAAGAATTAGACCTGAACAGATATAGTCACAGTGATGCCTTCTTCTAGGCATCCTTTTATTCATAAAAGTTAAAAATCTGAAAATCATCCTTTCATGGAGGTAGATTTCCAAACAGTCATAAAGTTTTATTGTCCATCTAAAGAAATGAAAATTAAATTCACAAATCTACGGCTGGGAAAGTATTGAGAACAAACTCGATAGCCAGCAGAGGAAAGACTTCCTTCTCCTCTTTGTGAATATCTTGTCAATAGGCCTTGCTTGGGTAACATCTTCTCCAGAACAGCTTTTCTTACAATGAAGAGCGATAGAGTATCCTTAAGCTTCTAAAAGCTATGCTCCCACATGTATTTTTGTAATCAACTCCCACTTTAGAATGCATTTCTCCCTTATCAAAACAGGAGAACAGTGAAGACACTTCCTACAGCTGTCCTTCGGTCCCAGACTTCATTGGCAGTGTCAAGCTGCCAAGAGCTTAGTTCCAACAGGTTTATCTTCAGAGCTGAGCTGAGATTTGGAATACAATAGTGACTCCAACATGATACATCTCTACAGTTCATCTTTAAAAGTAAATATTGTAAAATTTTACTCATAAGACAGACTTGTGAAAATATATGTTTCATATGACTAGAAAATGGGTTACAAGTTTGTCCTACAAGGCCACAAATGCATATCAACAAAATCTGAAGTCAACGGTTAGCACTGTGGTACCAAGCAGCTGGCAGGTACTTTGTCGTGTCCAGATTTACTCAAGCTGATTTTGAGATGTCTCAAAGTTACCTAAGACAGAAGGCAGCAAGGGCCTCAATTTTATCAAGGTCCCTTGTGTTAGAATAAAAAACACAAACTGAAGCATTGGCTCAGCAGTTAAGAGCACTGGCTGCTCTTCCAAATGACTGTGGTTCAGTTTGCAGCACCTCTATGGTGGCTTACAATCATCTGTAACTCCAGCTCCAGGGAATCCAATACCCTCTTTAGACCTATGGGTACCAGGCACATATGTAGTTCACAGCCATACATGCAGGCAAAACACAGGGACACATAAAATTTATACACAGACACACACATACACACATCATGTTAAATTACACACATGGGGCATGCTTAGTGGTTTAGAGCACCTGCTGATCTTGCAGAGGACATGTTTTTGATTCTATTACCACATGACAGTTCACAGCTATCTGTAACTTCAGTTTTAGGAGATCTGAAGCCTTCCTCTGATCTTCACTGACACAAAGAATGTATGTGGCACACATACATATATGCAGGCAAAATATGCATGCACATAACATAAAAATAAATCTAAAATTACTCTACAGCTGAAGTATAATTTTAAACAACAAAAGTTGTAAGGTAAAGTCATGATATAAACATGGAAAAAATAAATGTCACAACAGATACTCAACAAGATCTATATTAAAATGGAAATGTGCAAATCATTGAAAAAATTATTTGCTATCAATAACCTACACCAAAAATATTTTACAGGTTGTAACTCAAGGTGGGGAATATAAAAAAGAAAGTGACATCATAAACAAATTTTGGAGGTAGGGAGATGCATCCCCAGACATAAGTGCTTGCTATCCAAGCATCAAGACCTGAGTTCAAATCCCCAGCAGGCATCTTAAAAAGTTTAAAACTTTCACAAAAAGAAAAAGCCTTTGAGGTCATGTGCCCTTGTAACTGAGTACTGTGAGGGTCAGAGACAGGAGGATTATGGGGACTTGCTGGCTGCCAGCTTAGCTCCAGGTCAATGGTAGATACTGTTTCAACTATAATGTGGAGAGTGTTGAAGGAGAAAACCCACCTAATACGTGAGGTGAATGCAATGGCAGAAATGAAGTAATGAACAGGACTATGTAGGACCAGTTGAATGAAGTAAAATTGATCTTTGCATCATTTGCTTAGGAGAGAGTGTTAGAGAAAGTTAGCTAACCCTCCTGGTTGCCCATTGCTGAATTGGAAGGAAAGACGTATCTAGTAACTACTCAACAAGGGAAAGTTGGGACATCTAATGTGCATACAGATATGACATAAATATGTAAATTTGAAGAAAATGCATTTACATGTGTGTACATAAACACATAAATACTTCAAGTGGAACTTTCTCATCCGAACTGAAAATGTTCCCCAAGAGCCATAAACAATCCAATAAAAAACCAACACCAGGCATGAGAAGCCTCCTTTTGAGCTGTTATTCAGGGTTGCTCAGACCTCCAAAACATTATAGGCTATTGCTATCGCCCTTGGTTGTCTCTCAGAAGTAGAAAGTAAATCTAGCTGAAGATACGCTCTCCAAACTCAGGATCCTGAGGACCCATGTTGGACCTGACCTGAAAGCCTTCTACCTAAAGAGTAGCTTTCCAGGTACCAGTAGGTGCCATATAAGCTTCCAAGGCAAAGAAGCAACCAATTGTCCTACCCATGGTAGGACTAAATCAACATAATTCTCAACATACTCTATAGATATTCGTTCTTTTACCCCGATAGTCTAAGTCTCACCCCTTTTCAAAGAAACCTCTCTTTGCAGTAGTCAGGGACCATAGCATAAAATCAAACTGACCAAAACACAGACAACAAAAGACCATGTGGTTCCCAGTCCCACTAACACATGAGCAACACAATTCCTGCATCTAAGGCTCCAGAATCATCAAAGAAGAAGTGTCAGGAAGAGTCTAAAGGCTAGAGAAATAGGAAACTTGCTGCAAGACTGTACCTGCTAGAAAAGTCAAAAAGTCTCATAAGCATGCATGGCTGCCAAAGACCTGAATGACCACTGAACATCGAAATTTAGAGAAGGAAAACTCACAGGGCCTCAACCCTAGACAGTGTACTACAAGCAAGGAGGAATTCTGAGAGTAGAAGATATACTCTTACTCAGGAAAGAACACTCAGATTTCCTACCAGGTGTTCAGCCCTGAGATCACATGATCACATACAGACCTGTAACATTATACAGAATGAGCTCTCCCTCTCCCTCTCCCTCTCCCTCTCTCTCTTCCTCACTCTCTTCCTAACTACAATCAAAGAAAGAGAGGCTGGAGCAGAAAGCACAATGTTACTTGCAGTTACTTCAGTTCTGTAGAAAAGGAAACACCAATAGTTGGTAGCTATGGAAAAATATGGTCGAACATCTTAGCAATCATCAAAATGAGAATACATTTTAGATTGACAAAGACTGAGAAGTCTGCAATAACCTCTATCAAGAAGGAGCAAACCAAAATGGGTGTTTACATATCCCATGGCTAACTAAACCAGTGGACCAGGGTACTTCAAGTTTCAAGAGTTTTTCAAAATGAAAAATATTTACATAGATTGCAACCAAAGTCCAATCTTTAAGAATAGTCTTTAGGGCTGGAGAGATGGCTCAGTGGTTAAGAGCACTGACTGCACTTCCAGAGGTCCTGAGTTCAAATCCCAGCAACCACATGGTGGCTCACAACCATCTGTAATGAGATCTGATGCCCTCTTCTGGTGTGCCTGAAGACAGCTACAGTGTATTCATATATAATAAATAAATAAATCTTTAAAAAAAAAAAAAAAAAAAAAAAAAAAAAAAAGAATAGTCTTTAAGATCTGAAACTTTTAAAATGTAACACGGGCCATTAATAGCTAGCATTTCAGATTAGGGATGCCCAAGATGTGTGAGCACAGGTATTGGCCCAGCAATTCAATGAGAGAAAATTAATTAGTGTGACTTGACTAACAGGCCATCAGTATATAAATGTGTACAAACTGTTATGCAGAAGTGAAAGGGCATAATCACAGCTACAAGGGGTTTTTTTTTAAGCAAAAGAAAGCACTATTGTGTTTAGAAAGCTTATATAGGTAATGTTACTACTTTCAGAAATTGGAAGAAATAGACAAGGCTAAAACTGGGGGCGGGGGCAGGTTACCTCATCAGGAAAGGCAGAGACATGCTATGAGGACTGAACACAGGCCTGCTATAGGATCAGCTAAGTCAGGGTTGTCAGACCTGGTGGCAGGCTCACAGCACTACACTATAACCTTTAAGTTGCCATATGGGTTACTGTATATTATCTCATACATACAGAAACACATTAAATATCATGCTTTGCATAGCACTTGATAGTTAGTAACAACCTAATCCTAGTTCTTGTTATTCTACAAAATCCAGAGGGAGAATCAGAGAAGCAAGAAACACTTATTTACCAAGACAACACATCAAAATTATTAAAATGACAAAAAGGGAATCTCTAAATGTATTTTTTTTATAATTCACTAAATAGTCAATGAGATAAGCTTCACTGATGAAAAAACTCACCTAATGTGTCACATTTCTCTTTAGCTCCACAAATGTCTTCCCTTAAAAGAAAAGATTGTATGGTGAGACATTTTTGGAAAGCATGGTTGCAGTAAGTCAACACACAAATAAAGCTTTAACTCTACTGAGACCTTCACCAATCAGCTCCCAACCCACAATGCTCGTGGCACGCTCAAAGCCTTTCAAGTTATTGGTGCCTCACTCGTGTGCCTGCCTCGGTGGGCAACAGATGCTCTGCGAGTTCATACAGTGAGGATGAATCTGCTCTCTCAGCCTCAGTTTACCCTCTTCTAATACCACCAGTATTTGTGTGAAACTCAGGAGCTCTCAGATGTCAGCATTTCTTTTTGCCTCTGCATCCTTGAGTCCAGTTGTATATCTGGACAGTGCCCCCACTCCACTCCACCTGCCGCATCTCTCTTCTGGGTCTCTTCTCTCTGTTCTTCCTCCTTCCTAGCTTAAATCCTTCACTGTGATCCTCTGCACCTGATATCAGCAACAATGCAGGCCTGAACCATAGGCTATGATGGCATGTAGAAATTAAGACAACCCCTACCTTCTTTTAAAACAGACTTCTATTTCACGGTTCTGAAAAGCTCACCTTCCCTTGAGATTGACCCCAAAGTGAAGGATTTCATCAGTAGGCCATTCAACCGAACAGCAAATACCATACCTCCCTGTGTTTTAAGTGTTGTTCAAACAGATGTGAATTAGCACTGAATGATGCCTCTAAGAAGATAGAAATGGCTTGTTGACAATGGAACTTGTTCCTAGCATGAGAAGCCTGATAATTATGGAATGCCCTAAAAACCAAAACCAGGGACAGACACACAGGTGATAAAAGATGGTAGATAGATACACAGAAACAAGAAATGAGTAAAATTGGCCCTCTGCTCTACATGTATGTCAGTTTCCATGTATTCCTTCTAATGCTCCCATTCTGTCTCTAACATGACCAAAGACTGCATTTTATTTAGACTACAGCAACGCATCCAGACACTGATGGTTTCTTGAGGAATTTCCCACAATTCCAGTCTGAAAGAAGAGTCAATGCTTTCATTCTGATAGCTCTCGGAGCTTCCATGTTTCAGTGACATAGAGTCAATGTAACCAAAATGTATCAGTTTTTATGCAAAACAAGAGTAGAAAAATCTGCTCTGAAAGAAGAGTTACTGCTGTCATTCTGACAGCTCTCAGCACCTCCGTGTTTCAGCAGCATAGAGTCAATGTAACCAAAATGTATCATCAGTTCTCATGCAAAACAAGAGTAGAAAGTCGTTCTGCAGCAAGATGGTTTCCAAAGCCATACCTCGTGATGAGGACAGCAGTGTCATGGTGGGAAGGGTGAGCATCATCCAGAACATTCTGACTCTGTTGCCATAAGCAAAAGTTGCGTAATGTGCTGGCTGCGTTAAAACTGATCACTGGTCCTTCCTGTGGAAGTAATGAACAACTCAATGAAATAGCAAACATTTCCCCTCAGGTCGGTTAGAATTCACAGGTTATTAAACTCCATTTTTACAGGTGCCTAAACAGTAGCATCGGCTTTGCTCTTAGTTTTAGTTAGATGCATTTTAGCATTGTGATAAAAAACTAATCTGACATAAGGATCAAATAGTCAGGATCAAAAATCCCACTGTAAAAATTAGTATATTTTAAATCCTTCAACATTATGATTATGAGAGTGAGTGGATGTTTTCATTTTGAATTTTTAAACTGTTGATTGATGTGTGTTCTTTCTTATGCATATATATATATATGTATATATATATATATGTATATATATATATATATACATATATATATATATATGTATAATTTTATTTCCACCACATAGTCTTTTTGAGACAGGATCTAACTGTGTAGCACTGGGCACAGGGGATGTCCTATAGACCAGGGTAGCCTTGAATTCACAGAGCTCTACCTGCCTCTGCGTTCCAAGTGCAAGCAGGAAATCACCACACCCAGTTCAAATTACATCTTTAAAGTATGTTTTAAAAGACCCCATTTCTAGTAAGACCACTGTAATCAACAGCTAGTCTGGCCAAAAGCCAACCATAACCTACAGCCTTCACTGTGTCCTGCTTCTTACCTGCTCACTGTGAATTACAACTAACTTCACAATCACTATATTTATAAGGTTCCCGATGCTCGAATCCTTGTAGATTGCGGCAACCTGCAAATAGACATCAAAAGATGAGTTGCCTAAAAAAAAGATGAAGTTGCTTCTCTGCAGCAAAGTAGAAACAACCCAGAGTATCCATTCTCCAGTGTGGCTACACACTAGAGTCTCTTAGAGAAGCTTTATCAAAGCCTGGTTCTCATCCCATCCCTTGTGTCCCATCTGGTATGATTAATTTACATCAGACTCTCTGGGGTCAAAAGACATACCAGCATCCTTGAAAATTCACAGGGATTAAATAATCTTCATATAAAGTTTGGTTTGAGAACTAGCTACCTATACCAGTCCATGGTTCAACACAGTCAGTCTATAGGGAATCTGCACTTTCATCAAAATCACCAAGTATGTAAGTGCATTCAAGTACAGAAATTACTGCCATAGATGATAGAGCAAAAAGCTTCTCCACCTTTTTCAAGATCAGAATCAATTTATTTATAATCACAACATCCTACTCCAATAAGTGACCTATTCTATCTGTCGTTTTACTTAATATTTTCTCCAGAAGTCTTATCTATCTCCAGTTGTGAACAGGTCTATGGTTCATTTAGCACTGGTGCCCCACTCTGGGGTGCAGGAGATTTATCTACAGTCACATGCGTAGCCAGAGACGAGGTCCACATCACAAGCTGACCCTCGGGTCTTCAAGACTGGAGAACTTAAGTTTGTGAGGCTCTGCCTGACCCCAGTCTGTGATTTGTGGCTAAGGTATAATAATAATATATTAAATATATGAAATATAAATATATTATTATAAACAATATATGTATTTCTCCACCCTAACTTCACAGCTTCTTCTTATACACTCAGAGAGGCTAGGACTACACAAATGCTTAACACAGCCAGTGCCTCTGCTTCTCTGCCTCTCTCTGCCTCTCTCTCTCTCTCTCTGCCTCTCTGCCTCTCTGCCTCTCTGCCTCTCTGCTTCTCTCTGCCTCTCTGCCTCTCTCTGTCTCTCTCTCTATCTCTCTCTGTCTCTCTCTATCTCTCTGCTTCTCTCTGCCTCTCTGCCTCTCTCTATCTCTCTCTGCCTCTCTGCTTCTCTGCCTCTCTGTCTCTCTGCCTATCTGCCTCTCTCTGCCTCTCTGCCTCTCTGCCTCTCTGCCTCTCTCTGCCTCTGCCTCTGTCCCTTTAATTAACTCAGGCCACTTGTACAACAGAAACCATTTATAATGTCTATACCAACTGCACAATGGGTCACTTTCCAAGCCACAGAAGTTCACTGTCTCAGGTATTGCTATATCATTTGTTCATTTAATTTAAAATGTTCCATATCTATTATTTGCTTCTTTTAGATAGACAGAGAAGAGAAGAAAAATACAGTCCCTAACCTTTTAGAGCAGAGTTTGAACATCTCTACAGGCCCCTCCATTGGCCAAAGCTACTACAACACAATGTATAATAGACCTCCAACAAATGCCTCCCAGAGCAGAGGGCCTTCACAAAATGGAAGCGAAGCTAATTCTGCAGTTAGGCCAGAATGAACATACACGCTCTAGTACTTCTCCTGGTGTTTTAGGTGGACAGCCACAACTATTTGCAAGCTTGTCAGCTCTACCTGCAGTGATGGCCCTGGCTCTGGTGCTCACAATGACAAGAGCAATAATAGCCACGGTGTAGATCGTAGTAGGTTAATACAAAGATGGTTAGATGGTTGGCAGTTTCAACCAGTGATACCGGACTGCAACAATGCTCACCTTAAAAAATGGTGTGCTTCATTAGTTAAGAATTTGGGCTGGAAGATGGCTCAGTTGGATAAAGTGCTCACCTGAATTTGGATTCCTAGCACTCAGGTAAACCCAGGAGTATGGCACATGTCTGGAACTGTAGTACCATGGGGGAAGTGTGAGCAGGGCTGTGCAGATCCTTAGAGCTTGTGGCCAGCTACCCCAGACAATTACCAAGTTCCAGGTTGAAAGAAATAATAAAAAATAATGTGATACTAAAGGACTCAGCAAGTCGTATTTATAAATGTATACGTGTGTGTGTGTATGTGTGTGCGTACATGTGGTGTGTGGGTGTGTGTGTGTGTAAAACAACAATAATTAAGGAATAAAAAGGCAAGAATTTGAGAGAGCATGGGGGAAAATGGGAGGAGCTGGAGAGATAGGGAGGGAAATAATGTAAATGCTATACTCTTATGAAATTCTCAAGAAATATATAGAGAAGTAAGAAATAATTTTAAATAATAGAATAATCCTCTCCTTAACTGTCAGTTCTTCAATGAGCTAAAGTACACCTTAAATTCCCCCTTTCTAATGTTTAAAATTTTAAATAATTTTAAAATTATAAATGTAAAAAAAATTTAAAAAGGTTTTAAAAACAGATTTTAAACCTTTAAGATAAACACGGCTTTATATCAAAAACAACGTGGAGATCGACAGAGGGAGATAACTTACACTGACGTTGGTCTCCATATGCTTACACGCACATGCACATGCAGAAACACACCCATACACGTGTGCACACACAGCTACACACACTATTGACATGCATGACACAGATACAAAAAATGAAAACGAAATGAATGCTATGGGGTGGGAATGCGGTTCAGCAGCAGGAACTGGGTTTGACCACAAATAGATGCAGACAAGGACGAGGAGGAAGAGCAGGAGTGAAGCCCGCCATCATGTTTGCATTTCCAACTGTACCCGCAGCCATGAGTTGACTCTTGCTCTTTGTAAGTGGCGTGCTCATACAGGACATGTGTGCCTCTCAGTGCACTCAGACGGGTAACGGCCTGACACTGAGTGGCTCTAGGCAATAATGTCGAGTTGCACTCAAGCAATGAGTAGCCAGAACGACCGTGGAGTATTCAAGAGAAGTTTATAACAAGGATGTCCATCACAGGTCCTCATGTCAAGAGCCTGGCGTTTTACAATGGAGTCTCTTATGGTAATTCCTTAATTAAATAATGAGTAATAAATTAGCAACAGAAGGTATCTATTGAAAGATTATGCATAAATTTAAGTTTAGATGAAGTAGCTCATTCAACGTTCACATGTCTTGTGAGATAAGGAGCGTTTGAATGTTCGTTCATAGATTAGGAAGCTGAAGCGGCAAACTCGTGGGCGTACGGAGGCTGAGGAGCTGGCACCCAGAGTCGACTCTGCGTGGGTGTCTGATTGTTGAGACCGAGCCTTCCACACAATCAATATTATTGGTTGTGCAACACCATCGTTCTGCCTCACGTTCTTCCCAATTCAGACTGGCTAACAAACTATTTCCCAGCTCTCCAGCTCCTTCCCTGCCCCAGTGACGTCCTTTGGGTCATGTGACCTAGCCTTGAAGCAGTTCTGTGAATACATCTCTTGAATACATCCAGGAACCTGAGTGTTAGATGCAGCTCTGTTAGTACTTGCTGTTCAACTATGGGTTTATCCAGACTTGTCTCAATATTTACAAACAAGCTGAGAATCCACCAAGCTGAAGCCATCTGTCACAATGCCCTTGTGTATTGGATTAGCATTAGTCAAGCGACGTAAAGAGAGGGTTGTGGAGGATGAATAAAATCACACAGTTTGAGAAATGTTGAGTTTAAAAAGTGTTTTCATTGAGTCTTGAAAAGCTGATGTACACATAATTCTTGAGAAAGAAGCGTTATCTGCAGCATGTCACATCACTTTTTTGACACAATCATCTCTTCTCCCGTAGGAGGTCATGTTACAGTAGATACTTCAACTTAAAAGAGTACAAGTTTTTGAGATCATAGATACACTTCCACTTACAATCACAGCAAAGGCAATAGAACATCTTGTAAATTATTTCACCAAGTATTTGAAAGACTCTACAATGAAAACTCCAACTTTCTGAAGCGGTTGGAAACATTTTAGAAAATGGAAAGGATTTTTCAAGTTCCTGAGCCAGTAAAATTAATATCGTGAATACGACCATCCTACAAAAGCAATTTACAGATTTAGTGCAATTCCACTCAATGTACATATGATATTCTTGGCAGAAATAGGGAGAAATTCTAAAGTTCATACAGAACCAGAAAAGACTTAAGATAGACAAAGCAATCTTGAACAGAAAGAATACTAGAGGGATTGATATTCCAGACTGCAAGTCATATTATAGAGTTATATTAATAAAAACAATATGGCACTGACCAGAGATGAAACGTGCAGAACAATGGAATAAATCAGTCTACCTAAAATGAGTAGCAATAACTACAGCCATCTGGTTATCTCACAAAGAAAGAAAAATACTCTGGAGATAAGACAGCATCTTTAATAAATGGGCCATGGTGCTCTCTTCAGCATCACATATACTAAAACTGGAATAATACAGAGAAGATTAGCATGGTCCCTGCACAGGGATGACACGCAAATTCGTGAAGCATTCTATATTTAAAAAAAAAAAAAACAACAACAAATAGGCCACAGAAAACTTGATCCCACATGCAGGGGAATGAAATTAGACCCGTATCAATCACTCTGCACAGAATTGGATTCAAGAAGATCAAAGAAAGCTGAAATTTGAAACACTAAAAACTGCTAGAAGAAAACATAAGGTGTATCCTACATGATATAAGTGGAAGAAAGGACATCCCGGACGGGACCCCAGTCATCGATCTACAATAGAGGGAGCTCATCAACTCAAACGCTTCCATACAGCTAAGGAAACAATCAGCCATGACAAAGAAGCCCACAGAATGGGAGAGAATCTTTGTCAGCCATACATGTGACAGAAGATTAATATACAGAATATACAAAGAACCCTCCCCAAAAATAAATGATCTAGGGATTTATACAGAACTATTAATAGAAGAAAGAAAATGGCTACAGAGTATCTTAAAAAGTGTTTATCATCCTTATCCATTGGATAGAAATTATAATAGCTTTCATATTTTGTAAAAGAATCCTCTCTTTACACAAATGCACACCATCACAGAAAACCACAACTGGACACAATGCTCCAGAGATCAGCAGATGGTGGGTAGCCCAGCCCTGATGGGTACATCTGCACCTCAGCTCTTACATCTCCTATTCAGAGAGAATAGCAGAAGGGTGGGAAGACTGCAAGAGCCAAGCTACTAAGAAGTCTGCGGTCAGTCAGCTCTCCCAGAAATGGCTGTATAAGCAAGCCAGAAAGATAGCAACATCAGTGGACATGTTAAGGTGAAAGTAGGATTCTTTAGGGGGGGCACCCTTAGAGTAAGAATAGCAGGCAGTTATTGATTACTGGAAGAAAGAGTTGGCATCACCCAGGTATGAGCTCGTTATTGGCTCCATGTGTCCAGTGCAGAATGGTCAACCTTATATTCATATATGCACAAATAACACAAATCGACTGGGCAGGTGCACGCACATAAATATGAATACAAATGCATTCATATTAAATTTTAAAATATTATATATGTATATGTAAAAATCAAAGAAAATGAGGCTACACACTGGAGAGTGAGAATATAGAGAGGGTTGAAAAGACAGTAGCTGACAGGGGTTGGAAGGAGGGATAGGAAGGGAAAGTGACGTAAATCTGTCTCAAGTAAAAAACATTTAAAAATTTAAAAAAAATAGGGAAAGCTACATATGACTCACTAGTTCCCACTTCAGGTGGAGACATCTGTAGATACTGAGTGGAGACAGCTTTTGTCTGACATCTCTAGAGCTATTTTGGAAAAAAGACTTCCATGAGATAAACCACATTGACTGGATCTGACAACCTCTGAGGTGGGGCCAACTGTCCTACCACAGAGAGGATTTAAGTTTTCAAAGGAAAAAAAATGTGAGATGTTAAATGCTAAACTAAGAAAGCTTCAGGTTAAATCCAGAGCCCATCTCCCTTTTCTCAAGTTTATTTTTTCCATTTGCAATGTTGTTTACAACCTTTTAAACTAACAACAATGGGTGGATGGGACACCAAAATGTGCCAGCTTTCCTAAGTCTTCACACAACGATCAAAGATGGTGTCTATTTGTTCAGAAGTCTTTTGAAACTTGGCCTCTAAGGGAAAAAGCACAAACATGTCTGTCTAACCCTCCTCTACACAATTCTTCTCCATTCATAACTCAAATGGTGCTCCTTCCCAGCCCTGACACATCCACCATGCTGAGATGAAACCTTAATACAGAACAGCCAACAGCGTTACACAGAGCCCAGCTCCAGCTGAAATCTGCACTCCTCCTAGGGAAAACCCAGGAAGTGCTGTGTCCACTCGTTGCCTTGTTGTTTCCAGAAATATCGATCACAAGAATATTTCCATGATGTAAAACCGTCTGCCTTGCTCTCAGGAAACTTGAAAAGGTCCAAACTCATTTTAATTATCTTTTGAGAAAACTATAATACAAATTGATTTTTATATACAATAAAGATGTCAAAACTTTCATTGAGTGTGGAAATAGTGCCAAAAATGACTCTTCTAATTCCTAATGCATTGCTTTGCTTCCTCTACTCAGGATTTCCAAAGCTCTGCCATAGATATAATCTATCTTCAACTCACACTTCTAACGCTACGGCTATTATAAAATATGGTGTTTTCCTTCCCTGTCTCCCTCGAGACAATTTTCTTAATAAATGTAATTTTCTAATCACTAAGTTTATCCAGTGTTCCACAGAATTGATTCAATGTTGTACCTGTTAACTGGCATCATCCGCACCGTAATTCTCCTTAGAACACCTGTGGGCCACACCCATATACAGATAAATACACGGCTAAATAATTATTTTGGTTTCAGAAATTATAAAATGTCATCAGTATCGACATATATACCACTATTCATCATCTGGGTCGTTTGTTTAAAACACAGTTCAAATACGTGAGTGTATCTGTGATAGTTTCAGAAATTACTTTTGGATCGTCAGTTTTTATCATAATCTTCTATGTCCAGAAAAATTATTACTTCCATTTTAACTACTTGCTTATTGTTTTAGTAAATTTTCTGAGTGCCTACATTGTATGGGGTATAGCTTGATTTAATTGCAAGGACTTTAGACAACTTCCATAAATAAGAAAAATGAGAAGATCTTAGGATCTCAAAACACAGTAACTTGTACTGGGGAATTCCATCTAAGGAACCTGGCAAGAAGTGTCACAAGAAGTGTCTTGGCCAAGTCTTCTCAACAGCACAGGTCTCAATTCCATCCATGTGAGCAGAGGTACTTCTGGCTGTTAAGTACATCCCTAATAACTCTGAATCTGCATAAGTGAATGACTGTGTTTTGTCAACTAAACTTGTTCAACTGGAGTCTAGATGAGGTGAGTTTTGTCAATACTCCTGAGTAACAGGTCTGAATTCAGGGACGCTCTAGAGAAGGTGAGATGCTGTAAGTACATGCATGTGTACTCATGCACACAGAGTGTTAACATGTTTCTTCATGGTGTTAGCCTTGAGGGTCCCAGAACCACTACACAGCAGAGAATCTAACCCTAAACCAAAGACTTACAGCCTGTATCTCCTAAGGCAGCTCTATTAATATTGTGTCTAAAATTTAAAAGATGGAGTGCCAAACTTCTGATCAAGGGAACTTAATAGTAGTCAGAGACACACACTCTACCCTGCTTGAGAACAGACGGAGGTTTACATTCAGATTCGAAGATAAACGCCACAAGGATCTTCTCTGTCACTAGAGGGCAGAAGCCATTCACATGAGGAACACAGCAAGCTGTCTCTGTGAGTGCTGGGGAGATGTTCAAGTGTAAAAGTTGCCAGAGTAACAGATGAAATTCTGGTTTGAATGGAAACACAACTTGCTTATGTCTAGAGCTTGGAAAAACATTTTTAAGTTGTACATGAAAAACATTAACTGGTGCTTCATTTTAGATGACGTGAGAGTCCTAGTAAGGTGGGACTGAAGAGATGGTTCAGAGGTTGAGAATAGTTGCTGCTCTTATAAGGGACACACTCAGTACCCATGGAGCAGCTCACAACCACTGCAGAGGAGCTCCCTCTTCTTGCTGCTAAGGGTACCCACACATGTACAGCAAACACATATACGTGCACACAAAATAATAGAAATAAGATACATCTTTAAGAAGAACTGTTATGGTACTTACAATTGACATCAGTGTCAGCACATAGTGCTGCAAATTCTGCCCATGATGGTGAACCATCTTAGCATCGGCTGTAACCATAACTTCCACGTATCTTGGGTATGATAAAAAACGCTTATTCCTGGAATGTAACGGGCTCTGTTCACCTGCCGACCTGAACACCGCTTCCTCCTTTATATTAAAGTCTCCGGTCGTGTTCCTGGAGTTCTGAGAGGGCAGATCAGTTTTCTCCATTTGGTTTTCTGAGAAGAAGGATAAAACAGCAAAGTCGTTAAACCGGAAGCGATTCATAGGTCACACGAAACGCAGCAGCCACACACTGAACACTTAGACCGTCTGTCATCACCGTGAGCTTTGCTCTTCATAGCCAGTGGTTTACATCGCTCAGATTTTTCAGAGCTAAATGAACAACACTGGCTCTTAGCTTTGTTTTTGACAGCTCTGATTATTTGGAAATATTTGTTTACCAAGAAGTATCAAGCAATTCCTGTTTACCACAGGAAGCCAACTAGGTTCTTAAGTGGCTGCCAGTATTTAGTATCATTGTACGGCCGTCTCAATCTGCCTGGTATTGTTTCATAGAATATAGATTAGAACAAACTTTCACTGTACAATACATAAAAGCGGCGGCACTAACAACACTCCTTAGTAGAATCATGTCTCAAGAGGCAGCAATGAAACCATCAACTGTTGCTATAAAATTTATGACAGTGACCATATAACATGCCTGGTGACTTGCACTGTTTGCTTATGTAGAAGATTATTTGATACCATGATCATAGGAACTACTGTTAAGTACTATATAAAGAAACTGTATTTAGATAGTTGATAACTTGTGCATATGCAAATGTTCGTGAACAGCGTAGCTGTGTGTGCTATTTCTCCCTTCCTTCCCTCTCTTTTCTTTTCTACTCTCATCTTCTGTTAATTTTCCTGAAAGTGCTAGGTTGTTGTATTTTCAACAGAAAAGCAAACAAAAGAGTGAGGTAAAAAGAAATAATAATGCCTTAGTCATTTATAAACCAAATAATCAACAATCAGGATATTGTTGCACTATAGTTACATGTGTGTGTACGTGGATGTGTGAGTGTGTGTCTGTGCAGGTGTGTGTATGTATATGTGTGTGTCTGTGTGAGTGTGTGTGTATATGTGTGTGTGTGTGTATATGTGTGTGTGTAATGATTCACTCCATTTGAATATAAATGAAGTCACTTGGGGATAGTAGAGAATCAAAGCCTTTAAGCACTTTCCATTATCTTTAACATCTGTCTTTTGTATGACTGTGTGATTAGTTATGAACACTGCTCCCTGTTTTCTTCCCCCTGGGATCCCTCATCCACCAGTGATCACTGAACACCTGCTGGACTGGAGAAGATCCCAGATAACCTGATCATATAACGCTCTGGCTATCGGGAAAGGCTGAAGGTTTGTGTTTCAACATATTCACTTGTTTCCAGGTTATTGGAAACAAACTTTTGCTGAGCATTTATACATATCAAGAACGTTTGGGAAGTGAGGTGCATATATCACCTCATAAAGCTTACATACCAAGGAAGGAGACAGAAGCACAAAGGTCAAGACAAAATTTTAGGTTCTTTAAGGGTTTCAATAATATTTAACCAAGTGACAAATTAGTTTATTCCCCCTAGCGGGCTGGCTAACATTTGGAAGTTAGTAATGCCAAGCACTGATGTAACTTCACTGAAAAGCCATCAGGCAAGTTACATGTGCACCCATCCCATGGACTGCAATTCCATAACTCAGCAGCCTCCTCTGAATCTCAAGAGGCCATCACAGCAGATACAGAGACAAGGAAAATAGATTAAAGATCCCAGAAATGCACCCTCTCTTATACTGTCAAGCAATCCTCAGTAAGGCAGTCAAGACCACTCAGACTGCAAAGTAGACTAAAACCCAAATGCAGAAACTGAGGAATTCTTAGAAGGAAACATGTGGAAAGTTTTCATGATGTCAGATTTGCGATGAGTCCTTGAATATGAAACCAGACGTCAAGAAGAAAGATAAAGTTGGAGGATTAGGACTACGTCACATAGCAGCCTTGAAAAGAAGCAATGAAGCTCTGCTCCTTATCTCACAAGAGAGGAGGTCCAACAGCCACACACTCGTAAATGAAGAGGTGCTGCCATTTTCTGGGCATCATCAACATGATCACTGAGAAGTAGCCATGACCTGGTCCAGAGTGAGTGTTGTTAAGTACTCCAGGTTGCCGTGTGCTGATGGGATGGTAAAGAAAACTGTAAGAAGAACACAGCTTACCAACAGACACTATATTATCCATGTGTACCTCAGTTTACTTGTATGCGATTTGAAATAGTCCAAAGAAAAGATACAATGATGGAAAAATAACAGAACAATGTACTAAAATCTACAGACTCATATTTCACTGATACACGGAGGACAGTGAGTCTTGCCAGTTCAATGAGGGAAGGACATGAGAAAAGTTAAGCATAGCATGCTTTTATGTTGGTAAAAATTAAAATTAAGCATATTATTTTAAAAGATTCAGGGGTGCGGCAATGCTGTCTTCAAAAAAAAAAGTCAAGGAGATTAGAAACTGGGAACTAAAATAATCTCTGCTTCGGATGCTGACAGGAAGTGAACAAAATGAGGGAGAAGGAAGTGCAGTTATTGTCAAGTCTTTGTGGTACACTGGCTCAAACACTCATGAATATGCAGACCAGAATTAACAAGTCCAAAGTTAAGTACACCAAAGTAATTTCCACTCTATCAATCTGATAACTGGCATGACTATCACGTTCTATTGTCCTGGTAATACTTGCTAAGGAAGTAAGATAATAAAATTAAACACCCAGTATGACCGTTAAGGAGATAGTTTTATAACTTTTTAAAATTTAAGTTAACACATAAAAAAGTTCTATCATTAAAAATCCCAAGAGGCTCAATTTGAAACTCTATAAAGTGCCCTTCCTAAACAAAGAAATAGGTAAAACATAGACGTGAAGTAGTCAAAAAAAAGAATGAACTGAGATTTGGCATGGAAGTAAAAGTAAGAACTTCAGAGGCATTTAAACTTTTAACCCCATTATTTGAAAATTCTTTTACCAAAATATACAGATACATATAATGGGCCAAATTTATATAGAAATATATAGCTCAATATTAACAGTATGGCATAGGAAACAGATATTAACATTTCAGCATCCTTAAATGATTGCAAGTTTATGTTGTTATTAAATTTTAAGAAATAAAATAATACCTACTAATATGAAATCTATTAATATTTCACAGGCTAAAAGCTACATTCCATTGCCTTTTCTTAGTATTTTCCTCAAGCATTGCAACTAATGATGGATGATAAAGTGACCTCTGTAAATACCTTCCATAAATAGCCATCCATCAAAGCACATTTGCTACCCAGCATAGTGACACATGTCTGAAATACCAGCACTTGGGTGACAGAGCAGAAATATCAGGAGTTCAAGGCTATCCCCGGTTGCATACCAAATTTGATTCCAGCCTGGGCTACATGAGACTCGGTCTCAAAATACCAGGCCACGTTAGCTAATTCCATTACATCATTTCTTTGAAATGCTTCCCATTTTATTTCTGCTTCATCAAGTCAAGACTAAAACTGATTCTTACCCTTCATTCATAGTAAGTGTATCACAGCATGCAACTAATTTAGATGAACCCCAACGACAAGGTCACCAGTATCTTGCTAGAATATAAAAATCTTTAAAATTTATGCCAGTGATGATGGCCCACAGAATAATATTATAACCCAAAGATAATATTTAAATTAATAGCTACAAAGTGTACATTGCTCAAAATTTTCATCATTATACAATAAGATGACTAGATCGCCATATTTCTACTTGAATATCTAACTGCTGCCTCATGTTCATGATTTTCTCCCCCAGTTTTCAGCCTCTGGTGTCTATAGATGTCAGCAATAGCTTCCTATGTCCCAGAACTGAGTTACCCCAGCACACAACCACTGGAATGTGTGCCCTCCCCTCACCCTAGGTTCTAGACACCTCTTCTTTATCATTTCTCCTTCAAACGCTTCTTGCATTACTCTTGTCTTCAACTGAATACTATTTTATTCCTTGATTGAAATTAAAATACAATCACCCCTTTTTGAAAAACAGTTATGCCTCTGAATTCATTTAGGTATTCTGCATCTTAGAATTCTTCGAATGAAATCTACGAAATTAGATTTTTTTTTAAAAAGCCTCCTAAACAGTCTAGCCATTTCAATTCCCTGTCCCCCCCCCCATTCATCTTTAAGTCCACTTCTGAATAAACTCTCTCTCCACCCTCATGCAAGATGAAATCCTCACTGGGAGATTCCCCACTGGATAAATTGTAAGTTCTTCTCAACAGCTTACCACTATGCTCCATCATCTCACCAAGCTGTGAATTCCCTAGTGAGTGAGAACAAGGTCCCACAATGTGTTCTCCTAAGTTCAGTAAACACTCATGGAGAATATTGAAAAGGTGAAGATGAAGAAAAGATAGTAGAGGAGAGAGACGAAACACATAGCAGGCAGAAGACAGGGATAATTTGAGGAACAAGACAGAAGAGCTTTGTGGGCTGCAACATCAGCATAAGGAACATCCTAATGAGGCCTAGAACGAGATGTGATCAAATCAAGTATGTTATCACATTTTCTCATGGTTTAAGCTGTATTCCGGTTCTATTATATGTCTTATGTCTCCATGCCACTGAACTAATACTATGAATAATAACTACAAAAGTTTACTGTGTTGATTATTTATCAAGGGATAGTTCAAGCCCCATATGTTTACCTCCTCAGTATTAACAAGGACTCTCTATGAAACAGCCACTATGGTTAGAACCACTTTATTAATGAAGGAAATTAGGAAGAGAATGGTTAAGTGTGGTGGTCATGGTAACATAGAGAATAAAATAGAACCCTGGGGCATCATTTTTAAATCAAAGGTGTTGAATAGCATAGAACCACAAAAACCTATCAGTCTCTAAGCCTTCTCATCATCACACATCTCAAGAACACACTTTAAGAGCTTTGAATTATAGTTCGTGCATTTTCAAATGCTTAGTTTTGAAGAATGATACAAATTAATACATGGAAGCTCATCTACTAGTAAACGTACAGAAGATTTGCCTCTGTGAGATAAAAGGAGAGTCACATCATCCGCCTTCCCTGCAGTCTTGGGTCAGTTACTATTACTGGACAATTTTTAAAACACACAGACATGTGACAGGGGTTGAGAGAAATTTTCATAGCCAGCAACTGAATAGCATTGCAGAGAACTGAACTCAGATTTCCTCAAAATAGGCTTCCAAACTGAATATAACATCGCATGACTCTGCTCATACCTATAATGTGGCAACACACCGAATGAGGAGAATTTAGCAACAACGTCACCATGAAAAATACTACTTTGTGGAGACTAAAAGTAAGAACTATCTACTCATTCCTATGAAAATAGGGGTCTTGTCTTTCTCACACTAGACAGACATAGAGCTGAGCTAAGACATAGATACTAAGTTTGGTCGTTTAGGAGGAGAAAGACTTAAAACTAATCAACTACTGCTACTGTATCCAGTGGCGTTACAAGAGTATCCTTAAGTACTCTTTCTCTGATTAAAAAAAAATTCCCTTGTGTCCACAGTTAACTTCCTAAGTGATACTAAGACATTTCATTATTGATGTCGAATTTCATCAAGAACTACTCAGTGGGATCTAGAGGAAAGACTTGGTAGTTAAGAGCATCACGTGCTCTTATTTTCTCAGTTCACAAATGCATTTTCTCATAAATCATATATATATATATATATATATATATATATATATATATATATATATATTCACAAGTCTTCCAAGTCATCCTCTCTAATACCTCTTGAGTGACTCTAGCTGAAAAATGACTGTATGCAACAGAACGTAGGGTGTATAGAGCATGTGCCCATTCATAGCCCATGCCCTACAAGGCACCAGTTCATTGAGTTCCATCAACAAGCTCTCATCGGCATGGCTCTTCTCCTATGTAATAGGAATTAGAAACCAAACCCATTCATGAATGTAGACAAACACAGTCTGAGAAAATATTACCCAACAGCCTGTTGAGTAAACAAAGTGGGGGCTTAGGCTTCCCATCACCCTCTGCTTTGTGAAGGGTCTTTCTGTGTGCCCTGGTATCTGTACTCCTGATAAAAGCCTTTCTTTACTGGGAAATAAATAAAAAGATAAAATGAAAGAAAAAGGGAGAAAGGGAGGTTGGGGGAAGAAAAGAGACTAAATCAAGAGGAAATGAAACCCAATGGCCTTGTGCCAACCGATGATAGGAGAAAACATCTGTCCACCATGGGCCACATGGAAATAGTTTTTGATGAAATTCAACATCTATTCATAACGGAAATTGTTAGTAAACTAAGTACCTGGCATAGTAACTTAAATAAGCTATGAATTAAGGAGGAAATCTTTAGTCAGTAAAGGGTACCTAAGATAAACTTACACCAGACAATGTATGTATCAGCAAAGGTTGAAATCATTCCTTTTTTATGACTGGTAATGAGACAAGGATTTTCACTAAAATTGTTCCTGTGGATTAATCTAGCAATTTCAGCTAATGAAATAAGCTGAGAAAATAAAAGACTAAGAGATTAGAATGTAATATATAGAACTGCTTGGTTATTTATAAGCCTACAATAATAAATTAATTAAATGTTGCAAACTTGCTGTATATAAAGGCCAATAAGATATCTGCACTGTTGTATAAAAGGAATGAATGCAAACACAATTATTAAATTATCTTGTTTGCAATAGTACAAATGTTACTGTAAATAATCTATTCATTTAATACTCAGAAAAAAAGTAACAAAAATATACAATATTATAACAAGAAAAATGAACAAAATATTTCAAAAAATAAGGAATAAATATGTAACAGAACTTACTGATAGGCAAGTAGATACAGCATATCATCACTTCACTGGGCCTGAGAAGATGGCTCAATGGTTAAGTGTGTATACTTCTCTTAGAGAGAACCCAAGTTCAGTTCCCAGCACCCACGTCTGGAGGCTTACAACCACCTGTAACTCCAGCTCCAAGGGATCTGACTTCATCTTCAAGACTCCATGGGCATCTGTACTCATGTGTACACACACAAACACACACATACACACACACATGCACACAGACAAACACACACATACACACACATATACACATACAAACACATACATACACACACAAACACACACACAGACACACAGACACACACACAAGCATACACATACACACACAAACACACACACACA
>NW_021620703.1:765896-825676 GCF_004785775.1 Grammomys surdaster | reverse complement strand
ACATACACACACAAACACATACACACAAACACCCACATACACACACACAAACACACATACACACACACAAACACCCACATACACACACACAAACACACACATACACACACAAACACCCACATGCACACACATACACACACAAACACACATACACACACACAAACACCCACATACACACACACACACACACACACACACACACAAAAATTTTAAAAACAAATCTTTACAAGAGATATCATTTGACCAAACCACTTTGATTACATAAAATCTAATCGAAATCTCTTCTTTTCCTTTTTTTGAATTTAGCAAGCTAATGGTAAAACTTCTATATCCGTTTCTAGGATTAAGACGCCATACCCCCAAAAACCTAAAATCTCATGGGCAGCCCCCTCCCACACACCACGAACTAGAACAGAGCTTTGGTAGTCTGATGTAAGGCTTCACAAGTGACCAGTGAGGGGAATCTCAGGTCAAGACAAGCACACACATATGGGACTTTGAGAACGCTTAGGAAGTATGACTTTATAGGAAAAAGCCCATGGCATTACCAGTTAGTCAGCTGACACCCCCCACACCGTGTGTGTGTGTGTGTGTGTGTGTGTGTGTGTGTGTGTGTGTGTCTGTGTGTCACTGTCTGCATTCTGCTCTGTCTCTCTGTCTCTGTGAGTTTCTCTATCCCTCTCCCTCTCCCTCTCCCTCTCCCTCTCCCTCTCCCTCTCCCTCTCCACCTCCATCTCCATCTCCATCTCCATCTCCATCTCCATCTCCCTCTGAAACTATAAGCTCCAATAAACTGTTTCTTCTATATGTTGCCTTGGTCATAATGCTTCCCACAGTAATAAAAAGGTAACTAAGACAATTACCTTCATCAAGAGGGATTTGGAAAGACCAAGTCAGGACAGACTAAGTAATTAGAAACTTTTCCTTTATCCCTGTTGAACTACCCAGGAAAGGGACTCCCAGTCAGCTGTTTGGTATTACAATGGAAGCTCTTAATAAGACTTCCATACACATTACACAGAGCTTGTTCTTACTGTTCTTATGGTACCATACCACGCTACCATCTGATGTCCCATACTCCTCTTAGTGACTTTCAGTGCTCTAGATGATCCAAGCACTTTCTCAACTACAATGTGCATACACTTCCATTTCCCATATAAGATTCTTTGCATTCTTCCTCTTTCCCAGACAAATTACTCAACATCTGCATTTTAGATAATAGACTATTATCTCAGATAGATGTTCTACGACTAATACATCCAGGCTAGGTGCATCTCGTACTAGATTTCAAAGCATCTTCTACGGAAAAGTTATTTTGATACCTAAATTCCTCAACTATTTAACCCCCAAATTATTTTATGCATAACTGTTATGGGAAGAATATGATAAATAAAATAGAATGTATCATTTTGTTTTATAGAAGAGAGAATATAAATTTTAAAGCTGAGAGGTGGGCTGATAAAGGCATACTCAAGCTGAGAAACAATTCAAGACAGATGTACACTGACTGGTAAGCTATTCTGCCATCTTAGATTCTGAATCCCACATTGTAAGCTTGTAGAAATGATGGCAGGTACACTAACCATAAAAGAATAAGTAGACATAAATGATAATAGAATTGACTAGTGGTTTGAAAAGAAAACTGTCTCCATAGGCCACAGTTAGTTTGAGAGACAAAAATTAATGAGCCACTATTATTTTATCTCTATATATCAAGAGCACCCAAGTATTCATTTAACTGGCTCAAGTTTAGAGCAAAGTGTTGTTATAGTTTTAATTTGAAAAAAAAAAATGTTGCTGTGGAAGAAAATACTTGAAGTTAAACATCTTTTAAGGATGACTGACTTTGTCCAAGTCATCCTTAAAAGATAAGTAAAATGGAAGGCAGCAGAGGAGAAAGCTCTAAGGGCCAGTATAAACAGATATAAGAAAGGACGGCACCCAGATCAACCAAATAGCTAAGTGAATAACCAAATACACAGATCAGAACAGGAAGCTAAAGCAAAGACAAGAAAATGTCCTGAACAAAACAGAAAAGCAGGTGGGTCAAGAATTTCAAAGGCTGCCTAGCTGAAATTCCTCTTACTCAGAAAACAGATCAACACATGAATCAAAGCAAGTCCTCGTAGCCAGGGAGATGCCAGACTTCCCAGCAACAAACTAGAAACGTTGTTAACTTTGTAACAACCAAATTCTTACACTTCAGAGGCAGAGCGTGGATCCCTGGGCCAAGCTGGCTACATAAACCAGCCCGAGCTAGCAAGCTCTAGATTCAGTGACTGGGCTACTCCTCATACATATTGGGATTTAGACAATAACTTTTTCTTCTGATATTCAGACCAGTACTGACCAATTCTTACCTAAAGGCTCAGAGACAATAGAAATAGACAGATTTAGAAAACCTCAATTAAAAGTCATGTCACTCCTGAAAGAAAGGCCATCCAGAGTCTGCCCCATCTGGGGATCCATCTCACACACAGACACCAAACCCAGACACTATTGCTGATGTCACGAAGTGCTTGCTGACAGGAGCCTGATACAGCTGTCTCCTGAGAGGCTCTGCCAGATCCTGACCAATACAGATGCGGATGCTCGAAGCCAACCATGGAATTGAGCACAGGGACTCCAATGGAGGAGTTAGGGGGAAGGACTGAAGGAGCTGAAGGGGCCTTATCTAGCATCAATGGGAGGGGAGGCCCTTGGTCCTGTGAAGGCTTGATGCCCCAGTGTAGAGGAATGCTAGGGTGGTGAGGCGGGACTGAGTGGGTGGGGGGGCACCCTCATAGAAGCAGGGTAAGGGGGTGGGGATGAGATAGGGGCTTTGCAGAGAGGAAACCAGGAAAGGGGATAACATTTGAAAAGTAAATAAACAAAATATCCAATTATAAAAAAGATTTTAAAACAACAACAACAAAAAAGTCATGACATGCTTAGCTGTTTTCATCCTTCTTACTCTCAACTAACAATTTGTGGGTCAACTCCATAACACAGAGACGAGCAAATGCTGAAAGAACTTGCGCAAGGCTCACAGGATCCCATCTGAGGACGAACACTAACATGCACAGTGGAAGCACAATGTTTCCAGGTTTCTTTCTGCTTTGCGTTTTATTTAAAGTGTTTAGTTCTGCTGGTGATGTTTGCGGAGTTTTTTCATTGATATCTGCCCACTCCTGTGTCTCTTTTTTGCTAGTAGCCCTCCATCCTCGGGATTCTACCTAAGCCATATCTGTCTGTGAGATCCTGGAATCCACAATGGCAGGGAGTAGCCAACAAAATTCATTTTTACTATATGCCTCAGGGCATATAGTAAACTCTGACCTCGGAAACAATTTAATCTGATTGATTCATCAATGTTAGAGTTGAGATGAGTTAAAAATCATTCAAAAAAAATCACTCTTCTGCTTAATTATGATGAATTATATATAAAACCTAAAGCTCCCAGCTCTAAGGAATTCTCGTGAAGATTCAGATGTTGGGATAAGAAAGGATACTGCAAGTATTTATGAACAATGATGGAAAAGGAAAAAAAAACCCTTATAACACTTCACTAATCATTTTCACAAGACTTCACTTTTATTAATGAAGTAATAATTAATAACTAATATTTTAGGTCACTGATTATATTTATTAATGACTCAAAATGTACATGTTAATTAGAACTAAAATGGGGGGAGTCTATGAGATTAGATACTAATTCACGTTTTGATGAATATTGTACAGAAACATATATTGCAATTAATAAAAAAAAACTAAGCCCCAGTTTTCTGGTTGCTTTCCATTCGTAATTTTTATCACATGTCTTTTGTATGAAAAACCTTTGAAAGCAAAGAACATAGCTCTGTGGCACATTTTCCCGCTAGGAATGAATGCTGAGCATGAATATGAAGGTCTGGGTGTCACCATGTGACACATTACGCATTCAGAATGCCTCCTTGTGGTTTTCTTCTTACGAAGCTACACAATTCATTAAGCAAGCTGCCCGTGAATGGTCCATCAGATTGGGCGTGAGCTGCCTTCTGTGGCGTCCCATTGTGAAGCCACACACCCATTTGTGTTCTCTTTGAAGCCGTAAAAATGAAACCCTTATGCTCATATTAGAAGCATAAGAAAAGCAGCTGTTGTGTCAGTAGAGTTAAAGGACAGCCTTCGTTGCCGTGAGAGCCCTTCCAAGTGGCAGTCTTTTAACAGCGAAGGTTAATTAAGAAGTAAATTCCCAGAGAAACACCTTCAAAGGCCTGTGCGTCCTCACCTGTCACTGTAGACTGTATCACAGCATTGGAAAACGTAGTTTATGGACACCTACAATGCCAAGTAAATCCTTCATAATCCCATTTTTTTTAGATTTTTTTTTAAAAAGATTTATATTAATGCATATGAGTGGTCTGACCACATGTTTGTCTGCAGAAGAGGGCTTCAGATTCCATTATTAAGGATGGTTGTGAGCCACCTTGTGGTTGCTGGGAATTGAACTCAGGACCCCTAGAGGAGCAGCCACTGCTCTTAATCTCTGAGCCACCTCTCCATCCCCCCCAATCCCACTCTTTTTGTCTTTGCATTTTTGTGATAGCTGCTGGTGCCTTTTCTCTATGGTTTTGCATGTTGTCCTGTGACAAATGAAGACCCAAGCATATACGTGAACCCAAACCTAACTTTTATACAGAGTACAAGTAAAATATTTTACCAGCAACACATTTATCCCACAAAGAAACCTATCATTCTTAGATCCTAACACATTGTAAATATTCAGTAGTTTGAGTTGTATAGGAAAAAGAAGATGGAAATACAATTCTAACATATTATTGGATCAAAGAATACATACACACACACATACACACACATGTGTGTGTGTGTGTGTGAGTATGTATGTATGTATGTATGTATGTATGTATGTATGTTTTTGTCCTGGAGAAACTCTCAGACAAAGAACATGAGGAAAGAATCGTTTCTCATACTAACAACCTGAAAATGACCCCAAAGGGACAATGGTGCCAGACATACTCAAACCATTAATTACTGTTGAGCATGAAAATGGACAAGCTGCTGTGACAAAGTAGACTCATCTGAGAAGCGGATTGAGCAACACAGTGGTCATAGATACCTACGGATGATGTTTCCACTAAAGAGAGCTAGAACCCTGTGAGGTGGAACCAAGAGGGACTGGCACCAAGATTCAACCGTGAAAAACAACTTAAACACCATTCTCTGACTGGTAGGTTGAAATAAAAATGGCCTATGATAGTCCACTATAAATTCTATATTCTGAATTTCTATTTTGGACTTTAACTTACTATAAAAATACCTTAAAATGCATACTTTCTAATGGATCCTTTACAGAAAAAAAAATTTTCAGAAATGTCATTTAAGAAATGCCATATCTCATGGGTATGTGTAAACAAACAGCTGAACTTACAGGAGTAAAAAGTATCCTGGTGGCTATGGAAATCAGGAGTGGTGATTTGGAAAGAGGTTGGTCAAAGGATACTTCAACTGTATCTAGAATAAACTCAAAAGCACTACTGTGCAACAGAGAGACGATTTTTAATTAAAGTTGTTAAATAGTAGATGTTCTGCCACAGAAACCATTACATAATGCATATATTCTTCATATGCAATAGGTGGTGTATACAATGATGTCAGGGAAAAATATAGGTGAAAGCCAATACAAACTTTAAGTAGCATTACAGTTGAGCTGAATGGTTTCCCTTCAGAGTTTACCTGAAGCTTCACAAGGCCTGTGAGACTGCGCAAAGGAGTTGCTCTTTACTTCCTGTCTGTAGATTAGATGAGGCTTGTTGTGGGCATCTTCATGCTCACTCCCATCTGCCCTCAGGACTGGTTCTAAGAAATATTCACCATCATTTGCTCTGAATGTTCCCATCTGGAATGGAGAAAATAGCATTAACTTTTACCAAGGTTCACTGTAGTGGTCCACGTTGCACCACCAGATAAAGTAGCACACAGGGCTGGGACTGTAGCTCAGAAGCAGAGCACTTGCCTAGAGTGTATTCTTCCCCGAGTTCCAACCCCAGCATGACAGTGCAATGAACTGAACTCACAGGAGTAAAAAAGCAGACCCAAGTCACTAAATGCTACCAACTGAACACAAGTTTCCTCTCTGTGGCTCATGACTCTGTCCAAACTCTTCTGAATGAAGTCACAAGGCTACATCCTGTCCTGATTCACCTGAGAGAGCTGATACTCCATGTATTAAAGACAAGCTCAGTGATGCACTCAAAATGAAGAAGATCTAGAATTTTTTTATAAACGTTACACTGCTTGATTTGGTCTAGGGAAGGCAATGTGGGGAGAGAAAAGACTTAAGTAGATGAAGGCCATGCTGGATCAGATGGATCTGAGAATGGGAACTCAGAACTCACTGATGAGAAACGAAAGGTTAGGAAGACATTTACAAAGAAGGACCTACTGTCTGAACTCTAGAATCCAACAGCAAGCTTAAAACCAATAAAAAAAATAAAACTTGGGAGGACACAAGGATGGAACTTTCTCTTCTATCTTACACCAAGCCCACCGCCAGAACACGATAGTTCAATCCCCACAGTAAGACCAAAAACTGAGTGAATTATCCCAAATTTAACCACTATATCCATGATTGAATCTAATGTCTTGACCTTGATAAGCATAGAAACAGCTCTCTATGTTCTAGCCCCCACATGACAAGTCATGCAGGACCTCCCTTCATACACAAGCAGCATGTATAACAGTGGGAAGATTCACTAGTTAGCAGTGCTGTATCAAGAACACAGATAACTAGAAAGAATACATCTGGGTCCATCACAGACGATAAATACCAAAGAACTGATGGTGTAAGCTCCTAGAAATAAAACCATAAAAACCCTAGAATCGAAATGGAGAGAACTCCTTTGTAACTTTAAAATAGGGAATCTTCGTGATGCATTTTAAAATATACCCAAGATCGGGACTATGGAGAGGATATAGTTGGTGACACACTTGTTATGCAAACATGGAGGACTGACTTTGCACCCCCAGCAATCAGGCAAGAAATCAGACACAGTGCTAGATGCCTATGATCCCCGCTCTAGGGACACAAAGACCAGAGGATCTCTGGGGTTTGCTAACCAGTCAGTCTAGACAAACTGGTACACAACAGTTCTGATAAGAGACCCTGTCTCAGAAAGAATCAGGTTAACTCTAGAGACGTTTCACTGATGAGTCATAGCTAGAACGATGAACAAACAATATCATTGTCTAGCTAAGGAGGCACCATGAATTAGGGCAATATTCTGGCCATTAGGTATGAAGTTCCTCAAACAATGATGAGCACATAAAGACAGATTCCCCCTCGGTGGTCAGATAAAGGAAAAGCACACTCATGGGCGATTGCCACAAAATTCACAGCCAACTCCAACATACGAGTGAGAAAACAAACCATTCATCCATTCATATGTAATCTATCTCAATCTCGTGACAGCTCTTTGAAGTAAAAGGACATTTTCTGCTTTCTATGGAAGACGGATAAGCAGCAGCAGGAAGCTGCATAGGTTTTCAACTTGGTAGCTGAAGGCACTTGTCACCAAAGATGGAGACCTAGGTCCCATCCCTGGAATCCAGGTGGTGGAGTAAAAGAGCTGACTTCCACATGAACATTTTTACTCTGTGTACATAGCTACAGAGAGAGAGAGAGAGAGAAAGAGAGAGAGAGAGAGAGAGAGAGAGAGAGAGAGAGAGAGAGAGAGATGCAAATAAAATTTTAAGTATTTTTAAATGTCCCTGGCAGACTTATGTGTTTGAACATTGATCACTGGGCTTTTAGCTGGTAGCATCGCTTTGGGAAGCTATAGAACCTTCAGGAGAGCAGCTTTGATGGAGAAGGTGGATCATTTGGGGAAAGGCTTTGAAGCTTAACAGCGTGGTCTGCCTTCTGTCTGTTCTCTCCTTCTAGACTGCCATGCAATAGACCTGTGAGTTCTACCATGACTGTATTCCCTCAAACTGCCAAAGTAAAGCCCTTCCTCCTTTATCTTTTGTCAGATATTCCTAACAAGAACAAGAGAAAATTAATAAGAAAGTTGGTACTGAGGAGTGGGTCCATTCGTGTAAGAAATCCCACGCTGACCACCTTATGATGGTCATGATAGGCCTCATGATGTGGCTTGTGGGGTAATGTGGAAAAACTGGACCTTCACTATAGAAACTCCCTAGAATCCCATCGTCAGAGCTTAATAAGCATCCTGGTGAGAGATCCGAATTTCAGAATGAGGATGAATTGTGGGCAGTGGAGGCCTGCTTCACAGTGCTTCAGCATTGAGAATGGGGATAAAAGTCCCTTGAGTTACAGTCCCACAAAGAATCTGGGTGAATTCTGCCAAAGCCCTGAGAACCTGAGTCAGGTCGAATTCAATACGAAAGGACCAAGGTGTTTGGTGAAGGAAATCGTAAGACTGGGGGATCCAGGTTGTGTCACGGTTACTCCTCACTGCACTTACCTGGGTCTTGTCAAAGCAGGAGAGCAACAAGTAAGCAGAGATGGAAACTTTGTGCTCTTGTGGGAAAGAGAGTAAAGATGACACTGTAGATAAGCCTGGTGCTGAGAAAGCAGCTGAGATTGTTAAAGCCATTAGGACGATGGCTGAGATGCCTTATACCCTGCTTCTGGACAGGCTCGTCCCCATGCATCAAAGCCTGAATAGGAAAACATAAACTGAAGGTGCCACTGAAGGGGTTCCCTGCCACACAAACAGCTATGGCAGAGGTTCCTCCAGGATCGGCCCACTGAAGATGATACAACTGTGATCCAAGAGTCAGACTACATCTCAACCTGACTATAGAACTTGGTAATATTATCCACCTGGTACCGGTTTTACAGATATGAAAGAAGCAAGAGGGAAGGGTTCAAACAGGCATGTGCCAAGGCCCTGAAGGCCACAGAGACCAGGTAATATGTGTCAGAGTTTGAGTCTCTGTACAGAAGCCCTTAGAGGCCATGCTATGAAGTTGTGAAGAGTAAATCTAAGTTGCATTTGAGCCCGTGGACATAAAAGATACTAGGATCATAAAATATCTGCCAATAAAAGCTAAAGTCATGAGTACAGCCAACCCGAGAGAGGCGACATGTGCTGTATGTAGCAGCCTGTAGAGATAGGGAACCTAAACCCTTTAGAGCCCAGATGATTCTATCACAAGCCATAGGTGTTGGACATGGAGTTATAGTGTTTGCTGTTTGACCTGCAGGGTTTGGGTCTTCTTTGGTCCCTTCAAGAATAGGAATGTCTGCTTTATGATATTGTATACTGGAAGTATGTAACATTTATATCTTCATTAAAAAAAATAGAGCTAAGAGGTTGTTTTGAGTCTCAGAACAGATTTTGGACTTTTGAACAGTATTGGAAGTGTTAAAAATTATGGGTAGTTTTGAAGTTGAAATGAATACATTTTAGATTTTGAGATGACCGTGATCCTACCTGGCAAAGGGCAGAGTGTTAGAGTTTGACTGAAAAATAACCCTCTCTATAACTCATATGCTTTAACACTTGATCCCAAATTTGTAACACAGATTTTGGAAACTTCTAGAACCTTTTGAATATTGAGCTTTGCTGAAGAGGGTGGGTCACTAGGGACAGGATTTTAGGTGTTACAGGCCAGTCTCACTTCCTGTCTACTCTCTTTTACCAGTTGTCTAATGCCTCACTGACTCAGCTGCTATAGTAGACTGTATCCCCTCAAGCTGAAAGACAGGATGGAGCTTTCTTTCCTTAAACGTAGCTTTGGTGTCAGGTATTTTTTTTAACAGCAATGAAAAAAGTAAACCACGCAGTAACTTACACAAGTCTCATGCCATAGGTCAAGACCAAGAAGGTGACTCCAAGTGTCTTGGCTCTGCAATTCAGGCCCTACCTGTCACATTTGATAGATTCTATAAAATAGTCAAAAATATTTCATGTACACCTGATTCAGGTAGTTTTAGGGGCTAAAGATTCAAAAACAGTCAGTAAAAATATAATACGGCAGGTAGTAATTAGTGGAGTAAACCTCAAATCTAGGACCCAAGGAACATGGCAGAGGAGAGGGCAAAAAAGATTCTAAGGGTCGTAGGATCAGGATGTCCAATGAGAGAGTCTTCTAGACATGACAGTGAAGCCATGCCCATGAAGTCTAAACATATAGTTCCTAAACAAGACCTGCCTAATGAGAACACCAAATGACTTGTCAACATGAATGAGGGAACTATCACAAGGCCCCACCAGTATATAAAGAGCAATGGGCCATCAATGCCTTCTGAGTGAGGGGAAACAACTTTCTCCAGGAAACACATGCACATACAAGCAACACTAAATGCACTCATTCGTATGACAATGATTATTGTTACACATATATGCAGTAATTGTAGTTTTAAAAGGAGGTCATGAATTTGAGACAGAATGGCAGAGTCATAGAGTAAGTCAGAGGGCAGACGATGAAGTTTTATGTCAATAGCGTTCCTAAAGAAAGATGCAACTCACAGGCCACATGAAGCTCATGAAGAAGGAAGACCAAGTGGGGGTGATTCAGTTCTTCTTAGAAGGAGCAACAAAATACTCAAGGGACCAAATATGGAGACAAAGTGAGGGACAGAAACTGAAAGAGGGGCCGTCTGAAGACCATTCCACCTGAGTATCCATCCCATGTGCAGTCACCAAAGGTAGATGCTGATGTGGAAGTCAGGAAGTGCATGCTGATAAGAGCCTGATATTGATGTCTCCTCAGAGGTCTTCAAGAGTCTGACATATTCAGAGGCAGATGCTTACAACTAGCCATTGTACTGATAATGGGGTTCCCAATGGAGGAGTTAGAGTGAAGGTCATTGGAGCTGAAAGGGTTTGTGGCCCCATGAGGGGAGCAACAATACCAACCAACCATAGCTCCCAGGGTCTAAAGCACCAGCCTGGGAGCACTTAGAGAGGGATCCAGGGCTTCAGCTGAATACGTAAGAGTGGAGGGCCCTGCTGGGCATAGGTGGAAGAAGAGATCCTTGACCTCATGAAGGCTGGATGTCCCAGGGGGTGGGAATTTTGAGGGTGGGGAGGTGGGAGTAGGGGGGAGGTAGGGGTTACATCCGCGGAGAAGAAGAAGGAGGGGTGAGGGGATAGGGGGTTCCTGGGTGGGTGGAGGATGGGGTAAGGGGACAACATATGAAATATAAATAAAATATCCAATAAAAAAAGAAAAAAACAAAAAAAACAAAAAAAAGAAAAAAGAAAATTCTCAAGGAATAAAAATTTAATTAGTAAAGAAAAATTTAAAATATACAGTAAATCCCTCCCTGGATATGAGAAGAAGTTAATATAATAGAAAGACAGAGAAGAGCATGTGAGAAGGAGGAAGAGATTCCACTGAGAGACAGCCAGACTGAAGCTGGAAGAAGTATCAGGTTCCTGTTGCAAATTTGGGGACAGCATCTCAAACAAGGTCTGGATGCTTGGGGGGGGGGGGGGGCAGGGAAGAGCTCAGACAGTTCAAGTGACAGGAAAGTAAGGCTGAGACCATACCATTGGGAAGCAGGAAGTAGGTGATGGGTTGGAGAGTCCAGCTCACTAGTTATCACTACTTAAGAGTGCATAAATAGACCTTTACCCACATTCAAAAGATCACACTCCCTACTGAGCAAACTGTGTTTCCGAAATGAACCAACCCATCCATGAATTCCTGAGCCACCTTGTGATAAGCATGGTTTTGGTGACACTTCCCTTCCATTTCTTAACTCCGTCTACCCTACACATTATTTAGGAGTCACTTTAAAAATAGTCCTAAATTCCATTGTAAATGATAATTATATATCTTAAGCCACTGTTTCAATGTAAATCATCATTTACGTCACTGAAATGGTCACAAAAATTGTAAAATAATGATTGGGTCACTATCCCTCCATGAAAATGGTCACTTTCTTTATCTTCCTGACATTTAAGACATTGCCAGAAACAGCAGACAGTGTGTAGCCATGGAAACAAACATCTGATGACTATCCTGGTAAAGCACCTGTGTTATCATGCTACAGGATGATGCCTTTACTGGACGTTCTTGAATTATGGTAGTGTGTAGACTTCTCTGCCATATCTATGTATAGCTTTCTCTCATACTGACAAGTCAAGTGTTTAGCTTCTCTTAGGTTATATGTTAATATAGCAGACTAAACTTTTAATGACCTAAATTTGTTGTTGTTGTTGTTTTGGGTTTGGGGGGGGGTTGACCTAAAAATTTTAATGACCTAAAATTGGGGGGCTAGAGATATGGCTCAATAAGAGAATGTGAGCATAGCAAACATAAAGACATGGGTTCAATCCCCAACTCAGCCAAAGTAAAATAATTGAAACTCAATCAGGGGTGCTCACTATAAAGCACTGAGAATATACTATTTTTAGGAAAAGACAAAGCTCTACAGAATTTTTATTTGTTGGACACTCTCCTAATGGCCCAGCCTCTCCCATGTATCTTTAATTCTCCCAGTGTGAAATTTGAAAACCTAACTGTAAATCACTTACTTTTCACTATATTTTGAGACTCCAGCATTTCCGACCTACCCAGAAAACTAATTCCGTCCATACTGTAAGAGGTAACAAAGAAATTGAAATCTTTGAATTCAGTTTTTGAAATCTGAGCACATTGCTCCAGGAGAAATCCTTTCCTGCCTTTTTTTTTTTTTTAAAGCCTGCTCAGGAGGAGCTAGTATCTTGGGGAAAGATGCAAATAGACACTAGCCGGCCTGCTGCTTAGCTAAAGGACACCTATGGCACCACTGTGAACAGCTCGTGGTTCCCAAGAGATAATTTTTAAAAATCATTCTACATCCTTTTGCTTTTTTTTCTCTTGATCAAAACCAGCCCAAGGTATTTCTATTTCGATGTTTCGGTAAAACTAAGTAGGTCTGACCTGTGCTCCTACAGGAGAATGAACAGTTCTGCCAGAGTCCTCCAGCTGTCAGCAAAGCTGTATGTACTAGAGTAGCTTGCCAGGAGTGTTACCTCTACAATGGACAGGGATTCCTCAGAATCCATGCGATTTTAAAATACCAGCCTCCCACAGCTATGTGAAGACTGTTTCCAAAACCGATTTCCCTGTTTATCAAGGAAGAAATATTGCTTCTGTCAATTTTTCCATGGTCAATCCCAGTGCAAGGGACCTCTTGCTAAATAATACAAAGCGTTGCGGCTGTGCCAAAAGGGCTCCCGAGGAAGCTATTAATTCAGATTTTAAAAAAGAAAGAAACTTGGAAAGGGATCTGGAAAGGAATCTGAGGACTTGACAAAACAGGTGGTTCATAGAATCATATTTAGCTCATCCATATTTTTAGCATCCTGTCTCTCTTCGGATGAATGCTGCAGACTGACTCGGAAGGAAGCCAGTGGGGTTGTGGTGTGCCGCACTGGCTAGCAAACACGTCAAAACTAGCTTTCACTTGCACAGGAGTTTCCTGATTATTGAGAAGAGTGGGCATCCAGCTGCCAAGATGTTCTGAAAGGCAATAGGTGGATCATACAACTGGTTTCAATGTATCCACTGAATATAATGTTTATGTATTTAGAGACTGTCATATGCTGGTCATTGTCCCAGAATGCAATTTCAGTATTGCAGCACCCGGTCACGTATATTTTTTTTGTTTTCAAAAAACATAGCCAACACACATATTGTTACTGCAACCAATCACAAGTGTTCGGATTTCGTAAAGAGCAAACAGAAGCACAAAAGATAAACCTGCTGGACTCTTTTCCCAAAATATGCACAGTTCACCATGCTAAGCCTGAACACTGGAGAACAACACTGGAAGTTACGGAGTTATTGAACTGAAAAGGTTCCCAGTCTCTAATCAAAGTGCCAGTGATATTTTTAAGAGAAAGGACAGGCACAAGCCCTAGGTTTGCACTTACGGGAACTTAGGCGATCTACTTCCTATCACTTAGCTGCATCATCTGTAATAAAGTTATAAATAGTTTTCCTTATTCAGTTTCATAAGAAAACTAGTGTGTGCTCCACTGGTCCACTGGTGTTCATAAATCCAAGCTCACTGGCTACCATGAAATAGAACATGTTTGAGGGAGGATAAAAAAGTATTCTGCTGCAAACACTGATGATACGACCTCACTTCTCACTATGAGCAAAGGGCAAACTCTGTAAACTAAGAGACCACAAGCTAACCTCTGAGATTCATCTTTTCTTTTTTTTTTTTTTACTTTTTTTATTGGATATTTTATTTACATTTCAGATGTAACCCCCTTTCCCCATTTCCCCCACCCACCCAGGAACCCTCTATCCCAACACCCTCCTCTTGCCTCTATGAGGATGTGCCCCCACCCACCCTCGAATTCCCCCACACTAGGGAATCCAGCCTTCATGGAACCAAGGACCTCCTCTCCCACCTATGCCTGACAAGGCCATCCTCCCCTACATATACAACTGGAGCCATGGGTCCCTCCCTATGTGCTTCCAGGCTGGTGGTTTAGACCCTGGGAGCTCTGGTTGGTTGGTATTGTTGCTCTCTCCATAGGGCCTAACCTGCTGATTAAATGTTGGACATCTGCTCAGTGTAAAATGGTTTTGATGGCAGTCTTTTACTATAAAATGTTCATACACACACTGGGTAAGTGGATGAATCCTCATTGAAAAAAAAATGTAAAGACAGACAGCAGAAGCACAAAGCAGAAATTCAGTGGCATGCAGTTCGTAAGCTGCTCTCCTCAGACAGCATCCAATACCTTCCCCGTTCTTCAGGTAAGCCCCAGACTTCCAGTGTAGAAGTGAGTAGAGGGAGTGTGTGGCTGGTAACTCATCAGACAGAATGCCCTTCGACCATGTGCTAGCCCATCAGACCCAAGCAAAACTCTGAGCCAAGCTAACATAAGATGTAAATGGCAGAAGGACCAGAACTCTGTGTCCCAGCAGACACAGCTCCCCTATCTGCTTCTCTCTTTCCCAGGGAAGAAGATGTCTAAAGACCCATGAGAGAAATAGCCATATTTTTGTGGATCTGGGTACCACTTGCCACAACAGTCTCTCTCAATACTTCCCTAAAACACCGGTGAAAATTTAAAACCTAAAACCACCATAGTATAGATAGATTAAATCTATGACAAGAAACTATTAGGAGCTGTTTTACAAAGATATGACAAAATATATTTGTGATATATTGCCAAAATATCATAAACCAATAGAACAGAAGAAAAAATATATATAAATAAATAAACACATGGATATGCCAGGTCTCCTATTATCTACAGCATGTTTCTTTGATTATCTTGGACTTATCTTGACATAGGTCAACTATCCAGGCAAAGCTATGTTTTTCTTATCTCTTGTATTCACCTGCCATGTTTTTCTCATCTCTTGTATTCCCCATTTTTCTTTACCTAAAGCTTATATTACACATTGCCATTCTCTCCTGATTACTTAATAGAGCTGAAGGTTTATTTGTTTTACTGATAATAAAGAACTCCACATGGTATAGATTCTTACCATCCACAAGTTTAACCTAAGTGCTTTTTGAGCTTTGGCAAAGGATGTAGGAAATAATAAAGCAATTATCACAATTTGAAGTTTGAATTCAATTGGATTGTCAGAAGCCAATCAAATTCTGGGGGGATAAAGAAACCATGATTCAAAACTAAAAGTATTTCTGGCTGCTGTCACTGTAAAATAACCTAGAAGACCCTTAAATTCAACTCAGCATTCCTAAAGCAATCACACACACAAACATGCAAACACACAGAGGCATACACACATGCACTCATACACACAGATACACACAGGCATGCACACATACACAAACATAGACATGCACACTATGTATACACACACACACAAATCCACACAGGCACACACAAGCACACAAATACATGCACATGCACACACTCTACCCTGAACCAGCATCTTCCCTAAAATCCATTTTAGACGTGGCCATGTAGCAGAAATGACATCCCCTCTAAAGGGCAGACTAGTACCCATAATATGATATGATATAATATAACGTAACATAATATAATATGTGTAATATATTGAGGGACTTCCTAGAAAGAGGAATCATGAAAAACAATAGGAAATTTCCTTGCTGCCAGCATAATATCTTCCTACAGTTCTTCCACAGAAGGAACAGACAATCCTGCGATCAGCAACTACAAGGCTTCCTCTCTTCTTGTGGGAAATTAAGGCTGGGGTAACAATCACGTGGCTCACCATGTACGCTGGGCTTGAGAACATGCAGCTAGTTCATACTGCCCAAAAGATCTAAACCTGGACCTTACGGAATAGCAGTACACTATGTTGTAGCTTTGCTCTTTGAATCCAGAGACAGTGACCCTGTTCACGTGTTCACATGTTCACATGTTGACAAGGTGAGCATGACTGAAATCATGAAAGAGGAGAGCAGTGTGGTATCTGATGGACCAGACAGCCTGGGATACACTGCTCATCACCAATATCTGTATTCCTTGTGTCCTCATGGAAATCGCTCTGCCAAGCATTGCTAGTCATTTTACATCTTCAAAAAGCCAAGAAACACAAACTAAAACATCTCACACTTGTAAGACAAGCATTTCACCAACGGAGCTTCTTCTCTGACTTGACTGAAGCGTCCTGAACTGTCCGATAGGTTAAATGAATCTGCTCAAGATCCTTGTATTCCTTCTTCTTTATTTCCAGTTCACACTGATTTCCCAAAACCCTCCTAGGTTTCTCTAACACAGACAGGCACTTCCCGTAAACAAAAATCACATTTTGATATTTGCTTCTTGAAGAATGTGGACGAATATCCACTAGAATATTAAAAGTAAAGGCACAAGAAACTCCCTCATATTGTTGTTTGAGAATTTGGGTAACTGTAAGACCGATCAGTTTTGTGTAAAAAAAGTGTTAATTTAGAGGGACTGGGTGGAGGGCACAGTGGCTAAAGGTACCGGCTATGGAGCTTAAAGATGTGCGTTTGATTCTCCAGAATCCACACGAAGGAAAGAAGGAGTCAACCCCTTGCAAGCCATGCTCATAAATGAATAAAATATACACCTATAGAATAGTACATGGAATTACATTGGTGCTACTTAAATACACTTTCCATATTTGCACTACCTGTTGGCAGTTAACAGAAGCAACTCAATTAGTTAGTAATTAGTCTTCACTGGGAGGAGTGATTGTCAGGCTGGATCTTTGTTCTTAATCCACATGGCCACATAAGATACTCTGTGAGAATACAATCCACATAGATGCATAAGATACTCTGTGGGAATACAAAACAAGCCAAGCACAACATCCAGGTTTAAATCATCGGGAAACTGTTTCCTTCTATCAAGACTTCATTATTCCAATGCCATCAATAAATAATTCAGCTAACTTCTAAATGGTCAAGTTTGTCCCTGAAAGTCCTAGGAAGAATAAAATCCACTAGGCAATGTGAGAAAGCAGTTAATTAGAGCCACAAGGGATCGCTGTCTTTAAATATATTATGTGTTATATCCTGCCACATACATGGTAATAATGACATACCAATTTATTAAATACAGGCCCTAGCTATCACTATGTATAGTAACTTTAGAATTAAATAGGAAGACTAAAATCCTGTAACTCTATAGCCATCAATGGATCAATATGTTTGATAGGCCATTATCACACTGCTCATAAATATTTTATAATATGTTCTACTTCCCTATCTACTATATAGTTTAGAAATATATAAATCTTTGTTATAAAATCTTTGAATCTTTGGGTAAATATTTATGACAAATAAAAACAAAAAGAAAGAACATTAGAAGGAACATGTATATGTGTAGATAGATAGACAGACAGACAGACAGACAGATAGATTATAGATATACACTTGTTCAAAAAAGACTCCTGGCAAGATTTTTAGCCCCTTCTGGTTCTTGGGCTCAAAACACTACACTTAGGAATCAAAATAATAAAAATTGTTCAGGTTCATTGATATAGTAAAATAAAAATGTAAACACAAAGGCATGTAAAAGATTTTCTTTAAATTAATGATACAGAAATGGAAGAAACACTGGTTTAAGTTGTGCCTCGGATTAATTGAACACTAGCAACTAAATGGAATCACTAAGACTACTGGGGTATAGCTTTGAACAAATGGCCATAAAGAGGAAATTCTGACAGTATTTACTGATTTTTCAAGACAAAATAAGCATTATTTTTAAGCCTTTAAAAAGAAGAAATGTTTTCCTTGACGTATAAATGCCTGTGTGTCATTGATGCTCCTGCCATACTGATGATGTAAAGATTTTACATTTATCTACAGCAGAAAGGAAAGAAATTATTGGAGGTGTTTTAGGTAAATACAACCATATTGGTGCATGCCTTTAATCCTGGCACTCAGGAGGCAGAGGCAGGTGGATCTCTGAGTTCGAGGACAGCCTGATCTACAGAGCAAGTTCCAGAACAGAGAAACCCTGTCTCAAAAACACAAAAACAAACAAACAAAATACTAACTTGAAAAGGAGTAAGAAGATTTTCCAAAGTTTCTAGTAATTGCCTTGGGGGTTTAACACTATGATAAGTATCATAAGCAAAGCAGCCTGGGGAAGAAAGGGTTAATTTCATCTTACAACTTGTTGTCCATCATCCATGGAGGTCAGGGCAGAAACTCAAGGCAAGAACCTGGAAGTAGGAACTGATGCAGAAGCCATAGAGGCGTGCCACTCGCTTGCTCATGGCTTTCTTAGTCTGCCATCGTATCCCATCCAGGACCACCAATCGATCCCAGGGTGGCACCATCATCCAGGACCACCAATCAATCCCAGGGTGGCACCACTATCCAGGATCACCAATCAATCCCAGGGTGGTACCATCATCCAGGACCACCAATCAATCCCAGGGTAACATCGCTAACAATGGGCCTGCCCCCCCCCATCAATCACTAATTAAGAAGACACATCACAGGCTTCCTCGGGCCAATCTGGTGGGAGTATTTTCTCAACTGAGGTTCCCTCTTGCGAAATGATGTGAGCCAGTGTCAAGTTGACAGGACATCAATACTAGCCAGCAGAGTAATCAATAATGCTCATGTCTAGGGCATATCTCAAACCAACATGTAAGTATCATTAAATTTTGCATGGAGAAAAATACTACCAATGTTTGACTCAAATAATAAACAGTGATGATTTTGTGGAATTGTCTGAACACCTTTCAGAAAGTATGGTCTGTTCAAATTTTTTAAGCAAATGTGGGGCTCACGAGAAACTTATGGCCAAGTTCTGTGGCTGTTAACACCGGGGACAGAGCAGCTTTGTCCGTAATACGATGTTCTCATACCAAATTAGCACTCATGTAGGATGGTTTAACTCATCACACAAACTGTAACAATTTAGAGACTTTGCTAGATTCCGTTATTTCAGGCATTCATATGCAAGTGTGCACCAATGTATCACAAATTAGCTTGCTACTATTTTGACATTTTAGTTCATTGACTCTCATTTTTAACAGCATAGGTGATGTTGCATATTTAAAATGACTATCCTGACAAGAGACTCTGGGTTTATCCAGACTTCCTAAATACGTCGAGGTCAGAGGTATTAAGAACCTGTTTTCAAAAAAGAAAACCAAATGAAATAGGGGAGTGGTGTCTTATTCCATTTTCTCTCTCTTCAGAGAAGTTTTAAAACTCCCTCTCTTTTAGTCTTGTCATTTCTAGTCCTCTGACACTAGCAACTATATTTGTGGATATTTTGCACCTCTCCAGGACGAGTTGGCATTACCTTTTCCTTCTTCTGTGTTCCACAGATATTAGCGAATGAATATCCCCATCCAGAAACAAAACTTTTTCCAAATCTTGTCAGCCTCTGGAGCTTTTTTTCATGTGTGTATATTCAATACTTTTTCCTTCCTTTCTTACTCATTTACTAAATTTAAGTAATTCGGTGGATTGGGCACCAACAACTTCCCAGCACTGAGGTGCCTGAATGAAAAAGCCTGCCCCTAGGTTGTAGAAGCAGAACCCAGAGGCCACTCCTGATTGCCTCTGGAGCACGTGACAAGTGGATGAAAGATGCTGTCTCTCCCAGTCTGTGGTCCGGGTTCCACTCTCTGGTGGTCTCTGGGGACTCAGCAGAACCTACTATGAACCACCCACTGCGCCCCAATCCCCAGGCAGCCCTGGACTGGATCGGAGAAAACACAGGGAGGCACAATCAGACTTACCAGTCCCCCACAGAGACTGAAGACAGCAGTGTGGTCCTCTCGCGCATTGACTTGGCCACGGTAGAAACAGTGGCGCAGGTCTGGGGGCTCCACGCTGTACCCGCCTGGTCCGGGCACCTGGGTCCCCAAGTGCACCTCCGTGTAGCCTGCAGCTAGGAAGGCTGCGTCTGCGCTCAGGTTCAGCTGGAAGAGCTGCCCGTAGGCGCTGATACGGTAGTGGGTCCTGAGCGGAGGAGGCTCTGGCACCCCGGAGCTCCGTTTCTTCCGGCTGAAATGCCGGTTCTGGGGGAACACATCTCCAAACTCATTGACCCGCGTGGGAGTTACCACTTCGTAGGAGGCCAGAGTCTTCACCAGGGCTTCTGCAACACACAGCGAAACGTCTATGAAGCCCCGACGCTGTCCAACCTACAAGCTCTTGAACCAAGCATCCCTATTCAAGGTCCTAGTCCTGATCAGTCCCAGGGGCGCGACAGATACACACACACACACACACACACACACACACACACACCTGGGCACTGCTTTCCCACAGCTACTATATGCTCCATACAGACCCTGCCACCCACCGCCCAGCTCAGTCACCTCCTTGCCAGCCCTTCTCTTCCCAGCCTCTCCAGGAACCCGTGTCGTCCGGGAGCACACTGCCCCATGCCCCACGCGTGCCCGCCGCATAATCAGGAGAGCTTGTCCCCAGGGATTCCACAACACCCAGAAAAGTCCTCGGGGATGCTCCTAGCTGGGTGGCCTGGGGTCTCCCACGAGTCCGCACCACCTACTCACACCCGGCCCCGCGCGCTGCGGGCAGCGCCCACGGTGACCTTACCCTGTCGTGGGTGGAAACGAACTTCCCAGGACCCGGTGAGAAGGAGCGAGATCGGGCAGAGCAACCCGGTCAGCCACTTGGCCACCCGCATGGCTGCACACAGGGGAGGGGATCCCGACTGGGAGGCCGCCCCGGGGCCGCCGGCTCCCCGCGCTCCGCTGCCCTCCTCCGCGCTCTAGCGGTTCTCCGCGGCGTCTCAGCAGCCTCCGGAGCACCCTGGACTGCACCCCGGCCCGCCTCGCCCCGCCGCCGGCCCCCGCTCAGGGCACCGCTGCCTCATCGCGCGCAGCCCGCCTGGTTCTCGCAGGCCCGCGCCCCGCGCTCCCGCGCCTCCCTGGGAAGCGCTCGCTGCCCGGCCCAGCGGGAACCGAGCCAGAGTAGCGGGGCGCGCGGGGCGGCCGAGAGCCCGCCCCCAGGGCCCGGCCGACCAATCAGCGGGAGGCGCGGCGGCTCGGCCTCCCGCGCAGCCCCAGCCCCGCGCAGCTCCGCCCGCGGGCGCGCGCACCGCGACCTCCCCGGCTGCAGCTCTGGGTCCCCAGGGCCAGCCAGACCCCACGCGCGTTGACAGGTGATAGGAGCACGGAGTGAAATAACAAGTGTCAGACCGGGGCCTCTGCTACTCACGCTGCGAGGTTCTATTGGCTTCCCACGCAGAATAACCAACTGTAGACGGATGCTACCCATGGAGCTTGTGGAGAGGCTCAGTTTTTGTGGGTCCCCAGTGTGCAGCGAGACTCTGGGATTTGTAGGATACCGAGCTAGAAGACTTGTGTATGGCTGCACCAATCGCTTGGTTGAAGAAGCTCAAGGAGGCCATTGGAGTCTCCAGAGCTCCACTCACACCTTGTGATTACTATTGCCTGTCTCGGTCTTTGGTTTTGTGCTTAAATTTACACAAAGGACTCTCCCCAAAACTTAAACAAATGCCAAGGTCCACAAAACATCTGCCTGTTTCTGAGGCCATCTCTCCACGGAGTCACTTAACTCTCTACAACAATATCTGTAGCTCTGAATCCATGTGCCAGGCCGGGTCCTGCTGAAGTGGGGGACAAACTTTAGCAGAAAAGAAAAAAAGCTTCTTTTCAAGGGTAGTTCTCATGTCTCGAGCTCACCTGTTTGATTCGCAGAATCTGCAATTACTTCTGTTACCAGAACGGAAACAAGGGGAGAGGGAGTGGTCAGCCTTGAAACCCAACCAAGGCCATTAACCCAGGAAGGCAAACCTTCAGGGACACAGTGGGATGACTGCACTTCAGTTTGGTTTATCGTCACTGTTGCGCTCTGGGCTCTTGGCCTTGGAAATTGCCCCACTAACCGCATGTCTTTTCCTTTCATATCAGAGGTATCAATCTTCTGTTGTTGGCAGCCAAGGTAGTAGAAAAGTTTCAGGAAGAGAGAGTCGAAACTTATATCTGATGGTGAGATGCCCTGCTGGGTGGTGGTGTGGTTTTATCCTCACTTGCTCTCCTTTTCCTCCCCCCTTTCCCACCAGTGCCGTTTCATCCCCCAGAGAGTTAGAGAGTGTGGTAGATTTTCCCCGAGGTACGAATGTGGTGGTCTTAAAGACAACAATAACGGCTTTACACACACCTGTGCATTTACCACTTACCTTTACCCTAGTACAAGCTGGGCACTTTAATGCCATGCAGCTCTGAATGCATCTTGGCGTTTGGAGCCAGGCCTTTCCACCTACAAAGACCCAAAACCAGAATCCTACCACACTAATTGCTACCTAACTGCTGAGAGACACCTTGTTTTCATCGCTGAAGGTTCAAAGCAGCACTTGTAATGGAGCATTTCGTTTTCAACTTGTCTGACATTTTGGAAATACTGTGTTCATGAGAAGGTACGTGTGCTGTCTGTGTCACTATGATCTTTTAGATATATTTTAATTAATCCTCTGAGGATGTCATGCAATATATTCACCCCCCCCCCACGTCCTAACTCCTCCCAGCTCTGCTCTCAACTTGTCAGTGTCCTGACAACTTTGTGTCCTATTATTTTAATAGCGTCCTGAGGAGTCCAGCTTACATTATCTATATACTCTTGGGCATAGGGCCATTCACTGGAGTGCGATTAACCTATGGTGAAACTTCCCCCTTGTAGGGAACTGACTCCTCTCCCCCAGAAATTGTTACCTGTTCACAGCTGGTGTGTGTGTCCGTGTACCGGTTCACACTCCAAGTCAGAATGTCGACTTGCTTGATCTTAATGCAGATTGACTATGGGCAGCCACAGCTGCCGTGAGATTATACATGCAGCCATACTGTCATGTCCAGGGGACACTTTCACTTCAGCTCCCCCTGCCTGACTCTCCTAACCTTTCCACTCCCTTTTCCACAATGGCCCTGAGCCTTGCCCGTGAGATAATATAGATTTCCCATCCCTAGCTAAGAATGCCACGGACACTTATACACTGCACTTTGACAAAATTGCCAGCTTCTGTATTAACAACTCCTCACTGCAGAAAGAAACTTCTCTTAATGGGAGCTGAGATCTGACCAATCAGTGCACCAATACAGGTAAGAGTTTAGAGGTCAGCTTGACACTGTGTCCGCTTACCAGAACAATAATAATAGATTCACCCCTGGGACCTGTGAGCTCCGCAGCAATTGTTTTGCACCAAATTTACAGTACTAAACACGAGTTTCCTCCTAAATCCAGTCAGAAAGTGGTTAGTTACCCTCATAACATGTGAACTTATGGGTATAGCTTGCCACACCAATTATTGTAGTTCATAGAGTTCAAAGCTTAGTACAACTGTTGGTAATAAACAGTATTACTTCCCTTATATTATTGAAAATAACTTTATTTTCACATAGTATATAGATCACTATACTTATTTTTCTGAATTCAAATACTTTATATTATATTAGTCATGGAGCCTAGCATGGCTGTCCTCTGAGAGACCCAACAAGCAGCTACCTGGGATATATGCAGATACTTACACCCAACCAATAGACAGAAACAGGAGACTCCTGTGGTTGAATTAGGGAAAGGCTGGAAGAAGCCAAGGAGGAAGGCGACCCCATAGGAAAACCAGCAGTCAACAAACCTGGACCCCAAGATCTCTCAGACACTGAACCACCAACTAGGAAGCATACACTAGCTGGACTGAGGCCCCTGACACATATACAACAGAGGACTGCCTGGTCTGGCCTCAGTGAATGAAGTTGTACCTAACCCTTGAGAGACTTGAGGCCCTAGGGAGTGGGGAGGTCTGGCAGTGTGTGAGGGGGTATGGAGGGGTGGGGACATTGTCTTGGAGACCCAGGGGTGGGCAGGGGGAGGGGGCAGGAGGGATGGGATGAGGAACTGTCGGAAGGCAGAACAGCATGGGGATAACGACCGGGCTGTAACAGAGATGAAAGATAATAAAAGAAAAAAGTATGAAAACATCAGTAAGAAATATAGATAACTTGAGGCTCGCCCATCTTAAAATGCCGATTTGAAAAAGAAGAAGAAACAAGAAAGGAGGATTGTGGAGACAATTGTATGAGGGGCAGTCTTAACTGTCAACTTGACTGTACACAGAATCCCCACAGGGGCACACCTCAGTGGTTTCCAGGAAGGGTTAACTGAGGTGAGAAGTCTCACCTGATGTGGCTGGTTCCTTTCAATGGACTGGAGCCCTCACTTAGTAAAAAAGAGAGAGGCAAAGGTGCTCTGACGTCAGGACTCATTTCTCTCTACTTCTTGAGAGCAGACACAATGTACTCAACTGCCTTGTACCTGTGCTAATATTTCTTGATATGACTGTAGCCCATCATCTTAGTTAGTGTTACTGTTGCTATAAACAATCACCATGACCAAAACAACTTGGAGAGGAAAGGATTTGTTTGGCTTACATATTACAATCCATTGAAGAAAGCCAAGGCAGGAATTCAAACAGGGCAGGAACCTGGAGGCAGGAGCTGATGCAGAGGCCATGGAGGAGTGCTGCTTATTAGCCTGTTCCTTCCTCATGGCTTCCTCAGTCAGTCTGACTTCTTATAGAACCCAGGACCACTAGCCCAGGGGTATCTGCACCCACAGTAGACTGGGCCCTCACCCATCAATTATTAATTAAGAAAATGTCCTGCAGGCTTGCCTACAGCCTGGTTTTATGGACTATTTTGTTTTCAGTTGAGGCTGTCTCGTCTCAGATGACTCCAGCTTGTGTCAAGTTGACATGAAACGAGTCAGCACAGCTGATCCCCTTGTCAGTTGGACACATAAACATATCACTGTCAGGCCACACGTTTCCTTTATCGCTTATCCCCAAGATCACACATTATTGTCAGCCTCACAATATAAAATATTTTACAAACGTAAAACTTCCCACAGTCTTACAAATTAAACACCTTAAAATTTCAGTCTGTTTAAAAAATTCTAAGTCTCTTCTAAAATCCAAAATCTCACAGCCGTGGGCTCAGGTAAAGTCAAAACTAAGTTAAGTACTTTCTTAAAGAGGGAAGAACCAGGGCATAATCACAGTCTGAACAAAGTAAAACCAAATCCCAACTGTATAAAGAGCATAGTTCTTAATGTCTAGGATCCACTCACAATCTCCTGGGCTCCTTCAGGGGGCCTGATACACTTCTCCAGTTCCACCCTTAGTAGCTCCCTAAGCTTTGCTGGCTCGGCTCCACTGCGCTGCTGCGGCTTTTGGTGGTTGCTATGGTAATGGCATCTCCAAAATGCTCCATCCAGACTGCACTGCCCCAAATAGCCTTTTCTGGGCTCTCTTCATGGACCCTAGCCCTGCCACACAGTGCCAAGTCTCAGCTGCTTTTCATGACCCCTTCACATCTTCAAAACCAGCACCACCTGGGTGATTCTTACTTACACTACCATGTTTAGCTGCCAGCATTAGGTACAACCTTGGCCATGTCTGGAACGCAGCTTCTTTGTTCTAATTCTCAGGAAACAGTGCCCCAGAAGATTTCGCTTCAGTGATGCTGGTCTCTTCTTAATCATTACTAATTTCTCAGCTCCAGCCGACCAGCCTCAATATCCCAGCAAAGTAGAGGTTTTTACTTTAGTAGTTCTGGTATCTTGTTGATCACAGTCGATTCTTTAGCCACAGCTGACCAGAAATTCCAAATCTTAATTCAAAATAACAACTGGCCCCAATAGACTCTTGAAATGCGTCTCTTCAGTGGAATTCGCAGAGTGCTCATAAATCTCCAAATGTGGAGCTAGTTCATTCAGATCGCGATCTCTGAGATATTACACATAGAACTTTAAAGGCCATAGAAATTAAAGGTTATTTCAGAGACAGTTGTAAATAACTCTTGTATCAAATAGATAATGAAGAAAGAAAGAAACAAAGAAACACAATAGAAACAAAGAAACATAAAAACAAAGACAAAAAGAAACAAGAAAAATCATCAGTGCAGCAAACTACACACCAACGTAACCACCAGAGTATTACGGGTAAAAATATTTAATCTCACGGGGAGGCAATAAAAAATTAATTCTGTCAATAAGTCAACTATAAGAAAAAAAATGAAAATGAGGGGATAATATGCACAGAACACAACGGTATTGGTAAAGTTAACGTATCTAAATGGCTGTGGGAAAGTTCACTGCCAAGGAAATTTAAGTCAAAGTAAGGCCATGTGATGTCCCTGGTCTGCAGCCACGTTGATGCCCATGGACCCTGCTGCCACTGAGGACAGTGTCCTCAGAAGTCTTCTATGCCTCTCTTCCTCAGCTGTGAGTCTGAAGTCATTGACACCACTGCATAAGATAATGCCTTGCCCTTTATGGTGTCCCTTGCCTGTATTGCCTGGAGGCTATGTTGATGCTCGAGATCTATGCTGCTGCCAAGGGCTATGATGGTTTCCATGGCCTGTGCTGCAGCAGAGGGCCATGTTGATGTCCATAGGTATTGCCACCAGAGACCATGCTGAGGTCCTTGGCAAGTGCTGATGGTGGAGGCCCATGGTCCATGCTATGTGGAAGTATGATCTGTGCTCCAGCTGACCTTACATAAAAGGCAAGCAAGCATCTTCTGCAGAGGTATTGATGACTGAAGACTCACAGTTGGGAAAGCAAGACATAGAAGACTTCTGTGACGATCTCTATCCTCACCCCACTCCAACAAAAGTAGCAGTTTAGACAGAAGCCACCAAAGTTAGAGCTTGGAAAATGTGATCAGGATGCTGACGTGTGGTTTTCCACAATTTAAGGCTTTGGGCAGGTGTGGAGTGGAGTGGGACGCAGTTTTCTTTAAGGGGCTCACCGCTGGAAGTCTAACTGTGCTCCAGTGACTATAGGACAACACATATTGGACTTGACTTTCTGTGGGGAGGGTTACAAAGAGGGGGACAACCTGGGATGACAGGAAAATGAGTGTGATTGGCGTGTACTATGTGAAATTTAAAAATAATCGATAAAAATATTATGTTGGAAGAAAAAGAAAGAAGTTAGTATATAACACTGATGCTCAGAATGAGAACACAAATCCAATAAGCTAATCTAATAAGTCGTATATATACATATGTATGTATATATATTATATATACATATGTATGTATGTGTATTATATATACATATATATAAAATCATTTCTGTTTCTTTAGAGAACATGGGTCACAGTAAAATTAACTTCAGAACAATATGCTATTCTGAGAAGAAATATATAGGAGACATTATTTGTAGGACATTTCGCCAACAAAGATTTAGATACAGAATGTATTAGGGGGAAAAATCTTCTCTAAATTAGAGACAGACAATCAAACAGAAAAATAATTGACCAAGCCAGCTCAGTCAGTCAACAGGGTCTCAGGGGAGGGAGTAAGGATTGAAAAAGAAAAACAGACAAAACTGTAACCTGACTCCAACCAGTGCTGAGGCCGAAGCAGCTTTATGTCTCTCCCGCCTGCTTTTACATCATTCTAGTACATCCAGAAAACATGGTCAGTTCTTAGATCAAAGATAAAGTCATCAAACGAAGTAGGAAACAAGGAGATCACACAAGATAGTAATTAAGTAAAGTAGTAAACAAAGCCCCACGGTCACTGTTTCTGATAATCATCTGAACCTGTTTCCTTGTCCGAGCTCAGTGACAAATGCCAAATTCGTAGAAGCGGCACCAAAAGTTCTCAACAACTAATAAAAGACTTTAAAAGTTATTTCATGAATCTGGGTCAATATAAAAATACATTTTAAAAACTGTAAGATGGGCCGGGCAGTGATGGCGCACGCCTTTAATCCCAGCACTTGGGAGGCAGAGGCAGGTGGATTTCTGAGTTCGAGGCCAGCCTGGTCTACAGAGTGAGTTCCAGGACAGCCAGGGATACACAGAGAAACCCTGTCTCAAAAAAACAAAACAAAAAAAAACCTGTAAGATGTTTTTATGTTTTTCTCAATACCTTTGACCATTAAGTAATGCAAATAAACTCATAATGAGCTACCACCACACACCATAGAGTGAGCAAATTTCAAAGAACAACCCCAGATAGAGGCAAGGATTTGGCAAGGCTGAAACTTCCAAGCACTGAGAGGGACATGAACTGCTATGACCCCATGGAAACTAGCAATGTCTGAAAGTTGAGCGCACATTGTGTGTCACAGGAATGCATCCTGAAGTTCAAGAAGAGATATCTAAAAGATTGTTCACAGTGGCACTCTGTGTGATGACCCAGACCTCAAACTTCTCAGAAGCAATCAACAGTAAAATGGAAAAGTGTCGCATGATAGAATATGCAATGGAATTACATAACTGAATACAGTAACCTACACTACAACCTACAGCCTACAGGAATGGCTTCACAGTGTGCGGTTGCAAGTGCATGCAGGAGGCACGACCAGCAGACAGACCAGCCTTATGTAATTAGAAATCAGAGTAGTGGTTAATCCCTGAGGTGGAAGAAATAGAAACCAGAATGAATGAATGAGTTCTTAACACACTAGTTACATTCTGTTCTTGATCAGGGGTCTACTGTATGGATGGGCTGTTTGTGGAAGGTTTAACAACTGCACACTTTTCTGCATGTGTATGCTTTAACTCTCCAATAAATTTTTTGATATTATTAAGGCAGTTTTACAATGTGGAAAAAATGTAAAGGAATCAGGTAATTAAATGCTAAGCTCATCTTTTTAAGATCCAATAATTATTCCAGATACAATTTAATTCAATAATCAGATCCTAAAATCAGAATTTTTCAAGCCAAAAGTATCAGAGAGATTCTGACAAAAAATATTTTCCATGACTACTTATTAACTACTCAACTAAATATTGGACTGAATTTTTATTTAAAAGTAAAAAGGACTGGTCTTGCAAAGGACACAGGTTCAATGCCCAAACTCTACACAACTACTCACAACTATCTGTCACTCTAGTCCCACAAGATCCCACACTCTCATCTGGTCTCTGCAGACACTAGCTAGGCATGTATGTGACACACAGACATACCTGCAGTTAAAACATCCCTACACATAAAATGAATGACTAAATAAATCTTCAGAAATTAAAATGAAAGACATAAACATATTTATTCCAAAGATTACCTGTGTATTTAATATGTGGTGTTTAAGTGATGAGTTTTTTAAGGTGAAAGCTAATAGCTTTGTGTGATGGCTATACCACACCCAGTCAGTTTATCCACGTCATGACGGTCGCCAATTAAAAGAAAGGAACGTAAATAAATAAGAAAGGGAACCTAATGACTTCCTCTTGACTTTGAGATCCTCCTGAGTCATTCGTTGGTTCTGTTTTAAACACTGTGGCGCTAATTTTGTCTGAGAGAAGATAGAGTCCTGATCAGCGTAATAATCATTTTCCAATGCACTAAAGACTTCTTGACTATTAAGGCTCATAACCTGCCTGTTACATGGTCTTTTTGCATTACTGTATATTGACCCCAACACCCCGTGTTTACTAGGCATAAACTCTATATGGAATTATAGCCCTGTACCCCTCTTTAACTTTGTTTTACTTTGTTTTTGTTTGTGACAGATTCTCACTCATTTGCCCAGGTTGATCTTTGCTTACTCTGCAGCTCAGGCCGGTCATGAACCTGTGAACTGGTCAGCAGCCTCCTGAACAGCTGAGACTGCAGCACGGAGCTATAGAGCCTGACTTTTTATACAAGTGTTACAGGATTGTTCAGACACATTGTTATGACCCAGTGAATCCGTACTGAACGCATCAACTCATCTTTTCATACATCGTGCTAATGATAGTCTATAAGAAGAGAAATATATGGTAACCCTAAATGTTCCCTAGTAGCACACATACCTTGGCTCTAACCAACAACTCTGTACTTGAACTTAAGGCCTGTGCAACACGAGAAAAACCATGCCTGGTACTAGAAACCTAGCTAACTACACAGGGCTGGTAAAGTCATGGAACTCAGAGAAGAACCTATGACCACCAATTTACTAACCCAATATAATATCTAACTACATTCTAAACATTTGTCCTCATACCCACGGGTAGATGTAGTCCTCACCCCTCACCAAGGAAATGTCTCTTTGCCACAGGGGGAGACCATTACAGAAAACCACAACCAATCAAATTCAGTTACTGAGCACAATCCCAAAGGATATATCTATAATACAACTCCCACATCTAAGGCTCAAGAATCAATGTGGTGGCGGTGGTGGGGAGATGTTAGCATCCTCATCCTTAAAGCAGAAGCTCCACTCAGGATGTCTCACCAATATAGCTGTCTAAAAATGAACTGAACAAGGACAGCGCCAATGAACTTGCTAATGTGGATGAGAAGAAAGGTCAGGAGTTCAGAAGGCTTCAACCGTACACAGTACACAAAGAACTACAGGCAACTAAAAGGTGCTGAGCGCAGGGGAAGCTCTTCCCCAGGGAAGAGCATACCAACTGGTTATTCAATACAAAATGGTCAGCCCTGAAATCAAATGCAGACAGGTAGCACTATACACAATGATGCTGCATTTATGTATTTAGGAATGTGCACACCACACACACACACACACACACACACACACACACACATACACTCACACCAAATACACATACTCACACTCCTATTGTATTGTGTATGTATGTAGGTGTGTCTGTGTGTGTGTGTATGTGTGTGTGTATGTGTGTGTGTGTAATAGGAATTAAAGAAAAAAGATGTCATGAATTTGAAAGAGATGGAGCAGACATGAGGGGCAAATGAGAGGGTTTACTGAAAAAAGGGGGAAGGAAAATGGTGTCATTATATTATAATTATTATATATATATATATATATAATAAAAAGAAGTGAACTATATTTGGAAGAGCAAACTCCATTATAAGATAATATCTTTTTTTTACACAATGTACAAGATTTCTATTTAATTTTTTTATACTGGAATTTAGAAAACACAATGAATTGACAGGTCCTCTGAAGTTTAATATTGGGGGCCAAATATTCTCAAAATCAAAGTTTTCGTAGTTTGTGATGAAAGTTAATACAGATAAAATGTTTTCTTCTAGATTTAGTATATGATAAGTTGTATATGCTACATCTTAATGTGTTAGGTACAATGTTTAGCAACCTGTCAGAGACTTGAAACATCAAAAGAGCTATCATTTCTAATATTTATTTTAAATGCTATATCAAGACAAAGATATACACATATATATTTCACTTAGAAAAAGATAATAATTTTATATTAAGGATTTGGATGTGAATACTGAATACTGAATACTGTGTGTCAGAGGTGAGTTTTGCTATTTTTACTTTGTTTTACTTTTTTGTTTGGGGGCATTTTTGTTTTTTGGTTTGGCTTGCTTTGGTTTGCTTTGGTTTGGTAGCAGTGGTAACGCAGAGAACAGAGGAGGCAGCATTAGAGTTCACTCAGTGACAAGACTGAATGCCAGATGATGAAGAGATAAAACCAGGATAGACTTAAATAATCACAGAACCCGTAGCAAGCCGACAATGAGAAAGGACAGCATCATCCTTAAGATGAAAGAAAGAACTTCTCTCCCAACCCCGTCTTCATAATGAACCTCAGGATGCAATGGGAGAAGCTAAAGTTTCAGCTCTGCTTTAGTGGGAGAGAGCCTGGAAACCCATCAGGCTGCCCTAACGATGACCAAATGGTTTAAATACAAGTTTAGTAGCTCATTTTCAAGAAGCCAAGAAAATGTCTGTGCTCAGGAGAACATGACACCAGGCAAAAACTCACGTAAGCTTCTTCATTCCAATGTCAATCAGATTTTTCCAAAAGCTACTATAACTTATCTGAGATGAATTCATTAGAGTTGTGTTCAAGCTATTAACACATAAAAGTAAAATGTGGGAAATGCCCTTTCCCAAAGTCTGAATCTGTTTCCTTACCTATGAAACGGGAAGACTGAACTGGGTAACTTCTAAACTTGCACATCTGTGCCAGTCATTTTTCTGTTGACCAAAAACAAATTATAGACGAACGTGCTTGTTTTAGCTCACTGTTCCACATGAATGCAGTTCAGAAATGGTGGAGATGGCATGGCATGGCATGGCAGCAGGATCAGGAAGCTAGCTGATCACATGGCCATCCACACAGAGGGCGCAGAGAGAGGGAGCAGGAAGTGGCATGAGGCTATGAATTGTCAAAACCCACCTCCAGTGATGTGCTTCCTCCAGCAAGGCTGTGCCTTGTAAAAGTTCCATAACCTCCCCAAACAGTGCAACCAACTGCTCACCAAGTGTTCTATTACCTGAACCTATTGGAAATATTTCTTAATCAATTCACCGCCACATCTAACATTTTATTTTTCTAATCTTATTATTTAAAATAAAATGCAAAGCACACAAGATTGACAGGAAATAAAAATACCACAGGCTAAAGATGACTGGTGCAACCACTCTGGAAATCAATCTGGAGCTTCCCCAGAAAATTGGAAATAGATCTACCTGAAGACCCAGCTATACCACTCTTGAGCATATACCCAAAAGATACCCCACCATACCAGAGGGGCACATGTTCCATTATGTTCATAGTGGACTTACCTGTGACAGTCAGAAGCTGGAAACAACCCAGATGTCCCACAACAGGAGAATGGATACAGAAAATGTGGTTCATTTATACAATGGAATACTATTCAGCTATTAAGAACGAGGAGTTTTACAGGCAAATGGACGGAACTAGAAAATATCATCCTGAGTGAGGTACTTAGACCCAAAAGAACATGCAAGGTATGGACTCACTAGTAAGTGGATATTAGCCAAAAAAAAAAAAAAAGTACAGACTACCCAGGGATACAATCCACAGAACTCAAGAAAGTTAACAAGTAGAAGGGCCCAAGTGATGATGCCTCAATCCCACTTGGGAGGGAGAAGATAACAGGCAGAGGGAAGGAGAGACCTGGGTGGGAGAGGGAAGGGGGAGGAGTAAAAGCAAACATGGTCAGGTATTGAGAAGAGAGACAGGAGAGAAGCCCTGAGGGCCAGAAAAATGAACGGAAATATGCAAACTGGGGGGCGGGGGGATGGGAGGAGGGAAGATCCTTTAGAAAGTACCAGAGACCTGGGAGGTGAGAGACTCTCGGGACTCAAAGGGAGGGACCTTAGATGAAATGCCCAACAGTGGGAAGAGGGAACTTGTAGAATCCACCTCCAGTAGAAAGACAGGGCATCAAGTGGAGGGATGGGGTTGCCATCCCACAGTCAAAAACTCTGACCCAGAATTGTTTTTGTCTAAAAGAAGTGCAGGGACAAAAATGGAGAAAAGACTGAGGGAAAGGCTGTCCAGTGACAGGCCCAAATTGAGATCCATCTCAAGGGGAGTCTCCAAGGCCTGACACTTACTGATGTGGTGTGACAGGAGCCTAGCATGGCTGTCCTCTGAGAGGCCCAACCAGCAGCTGACTGAGACAGATGCAGATACTTATAACCAACCATTGGACTGACGACAGGGGCCCCCGTGGTTGAATTAGGAAAAGCTATAAGAAGCTGAGGAGGAGGGAGAACCCATAGGAAGACCAGCAATCTCAACTAACCTGGACCGAGATCTCTCAGACACTGAGCCACCAACTGGGCAGCAGACACAAACTGATCTGAGGCCCCCAACACATATACAGCAGAGGACTGCTGGGTCTGGCCTCAGTGAGAAAAGATGCACCTAACCCTTGAGAGACTTGAGGCCCCAGGGAGTGAGGAGGCCTGGCAGGGGTGGGGGAGTCCTCTTGGATACAGGGGGAGGAGGAATGGGATGAGGAACTGTGAGAGGGCAGAATGGGACTGGGGCCAACGACTGGACTGTAAAAAAATAAAAGTAGTTTAAAAAAAGAGGAAGTGAATATTAAAAATATTATTAGAACTTCAAGCAGTTAAATGCTCAGTAGCCTTTAAGGAAAAAGTAATTATTTCTCAATATAACGTAATCCAATAATCAGAACCTATAACAAGAATCTCAGAAAGCTCCTTTTATTATTGAGTGGGGACAGAAAAAAAAATAGATGTGGTTCTTGGCTTGGAGAAATACCCTGTTCTTGATGAAAGAAAATAAGTAAAAGTTTCTTCCTTCCATGACAACAGAAAATCTGGCAGTGTGTTTCTGCATCCAAAGGATCTCTGGGAAAGCTCAAACTAACAACACACAATAGAGAAAAGTGTGTACTACATAATTAATTTTGAAATATTTTGTTAGATCGGAATTGATCATAGAGACTTCTTCTGTTCCTATACACAACAAACATACAGAAAGAATTACTTAGCCATGATTTTAAAAACTGAAAGTGGATAACAGAAGCAGATACTCTATGCTTACACCTTCTCCCACAAAATGAAACCATGAATATGATTTATATACAGGTGTGAGCTTTCTACAAAAAGACAGTCGTTTGAGAAACATTTTATAAAATATAGTCCTGTGGTACCACATGACACAGGCATATGCTGAGATATACCGATAGGCGTCTTCACGTTTGCAATGTGCCAAATTACTCCACCCCTGGGCAAATTTCAGTGAGTGTGCTTACACAGCCTACGTGAGATACAGTCTGACCCGTCAGACTGAATGGCTCATTCCTGGATGCCGTCCTGGAAGGATTGGTTTTTGAATGTGACCCAAAATTATGTACAAAGAAATTAAGAAGGACAGGAGTGAGCAACTAAGAGTGTGAGTGGGTGAGCAAATAAAGTGAGGACAGTGTCTTAGTTAGGGTTTTACTACTGCGAACAGAAACCATGACCAAGGCAAGTCTTATAAATGACATTTGATTGGGGCTGGCTTACAAGTTCAGAGGTTCTTGTAGGCATGCATGTAGGAGGCACTGAGAGTTCTACATCTTCATCTGAAGACTGCTAGTGGAAGACTGACTTCCAGGTCTTAAAGCCCACACTCACAGTGACACACCTACTCCAACAAGGCCATACCTACTCCAACAGGGCAAATAGTGCCACTCCTGGGTCAAGAATATTCAAACCATGATAGATAAGTACGTCTTGGATTACAGGTAAGGTGGAGACCGTGGCAGAGCTGGAGGATCAGCGGCAGATCATGGCAGAACCTCTGGGGCAGAGCTGAAGTACGGTGAATGTGGTGACTGCCTGCGCAGATAGGGCTTTCAAGCAGCTTAGTTATGAATACAAAGTCGGTGCAGTATATGGTTCTGTGTTGTGGTAATTATTTGAAATCGGCCACTTGTTCAAGCCGACTATCTAAGCTGCAGCAGCTCTGCCTAGCTCAGCTGCCATATTTCTCGACTGGAGGCCACGTGCATGCAGCAGCTAGAACCGGCCCACCAGAAACACCAGCCCTGCCACCCACTAGATGCCAGTGTGAGAGATGGCTCTGCCAATCTTCCACACTGTCTCTGCAAGGCAGGGCATTGCCCAGACCATTCCACCATCCGTGTGGGCCCAGTAAGAGAATGAGACTCAAATTCTTATAGATTAATCAAAGGCTTTATATGTTTGGTAAAGCTCAATAACCATATGCCCATACAGAGAGTTGTTTCCCAATTAGCTAACCTAAATAAAAGTAGTTACCTGCACCACTCTCCATACCTGCATGGCTTTCCATCCTCCTACATCTCTGCCCTCTCTAGCTCCTCCTCTTCCTTTTTTCTCTTCCTCTCCCAACTCCTCCTCTTCCTCTCCTTACTCCTCCCACCTTAGCTCCTCCTACAGTTCTGTCTCATAAACTTTATAAATGAAAATGTCTAAGGCTGTCTAAAAGCTGATAGAGGAGAACCAGTCAAGTGACTGCAGCTGATGCCTCAAGAAATAAAGGAACAGAGGTGCATCCAGGGAGGGGTGAACTGGCTGGCTCAGGGAAGAAAGAGAAATGTCTGGTGGGGTGAGCAGATGTGAAGATTGTTGATGGAAATATAAATGTGTAGTAGCCATGGAGACAGTATGGGCATCCATTCCCCTCTAAATTAGAACTGGGAAGCACCAGATGACCCAACAAACCCATTTGGGAGTATGCCCTCCTAGGAATGGCACACTTAAAATGTTAACAGATGAGAGTTTGTGTTAGTGTCTTTACACACAATGAGGAATATATGAAGAAACCCCTCCCCAGAGAGTAGCAACATATGATTCAAAGACAGCTACCAAGGTGAGAGGAATCAGTCTGTAATGTCCTGGAGATGGGAGGAAGGGGTGGTCAGGGATCAAGCAGTTATAAACAAGGATGAGGCAATGTTGGAGTGACTCACAGTCAGCATCACGGTTAACATGACAGTTTCACTGAACTATACACTTGAAGGTTTAGGAAATTATAAACATATCTGAAATCTGTACAGCAGATGTCCCATATCTTTCAACGCAATATTTGGAGTTTAAAGATAAAAGGGCGAAGGTGTATCTCAATGGTAGAGTGCCTGAGAGGAGCAAAGCCCTGGGTTCAGTCTCCAATATAGAAAAAAAGAGAAAATCGATAAAATAAAAGTATCTTCTAAGGTCTCCCAAGATGAAGTCACTTTAAGTAAATTGACATACTGAAGGGTATGAGTTATCCTGCTGGCTCTTCTGGCAGGACAGGTCATACCATTTATAGACTATTGATTAGAATATAAAATACGTGGAAGCCATAAAAACAGCACCTTCCCCTCCAAATTAGAATAGGGAAGCACCAGATGATCCCACAAATTCATTTGGGAGTATACATTCAAAGGAATGGCCATGTTGTTAGTAGGTGAGAGTTCACGCCTAGCGTCTGTACCACAGTAAAGAATAAACGAAGAAACCCGTATGATTCAAGCATATGGGTGCATGTCTTTTATAGCCCCATAAGACCGACCTGAATAAACACATTCTGGTTTCCGAAGACTCCTTGGGTTTCAGAATAATATCATGATAGACGTTCTTGAAGTCAGCAAGCAGCGGTTGCTGTTGTATTCCAAGGCCTTAACAAAGCCGGACACCAGAGGATGAAGGAGACTCAGTAAACATTTATTAAAACCAGTGCTAAATTGATAGACCCTTTAATCCATCGTGACAGTAAAATACCAAATACCCGTGTCTTTACCACCCCCATGTAGAGCAAAGGGCAAGCAGATCAGAGTTGACAAACTGCTTGTGAAAAGAAACACTTGTTCCTTAAATTTGTCACCTTTTTTCTAAAGAATTTTTCGAGAGCAACAGATACTTTTACTAAACAGAGATCCTTGCGTTTGCTCAGCCGGTCTGGAGTTGGGGGGGGGGGGTGATCTCAGAAATAAACAGAAATGCCAAGTCCCAAGCCACCATTGACAGCATCGTACAAACCAGAACAAGCAAAGTCTGGGTTCTGATAATAACTTACATTTGGGGGGATTATTACATAATAGGGTTGAACACTCAGATGCAGTACAGTTATCTTCACCATGATCACGTAAGCCTGGTACTACTGAAAGGTCCCAAACGACCCCATGATTTAATCTCAAAAAAATAAGTGATATAATTAATAATATGAGTTCAGGTCTCTCTACACCACGGTCCATTCTTAATTATACCGTTCTTGCCCAGAACAGCTCTTTCCTTTGTCAGATGCAGAAGTGTAGCCCAGAGACTAAAGCTAAGTTGTTCATATTTGTGAGCATTGCCAGCTCTGATAGAGGAACTGAACCCGGCTCTCTTTGCCCCAGGATAAAAGTTCCTTATTCATTTTTGAAAAGTCATAGTTCCTGATATAATGATTCTTAGTATTTCAAACTTTACACTAAAATTCATCTATGGGCAGAACTCACCCTGAGTCTAGTGACTACATTCATTTTCCAACTTGGGACATTTTTGGATTTGAGGACCTGTGGCATAGTGTCAGTCAGGGGACCATCTAGTCCCAACTGGGGTTAGACATTTCCTAGGATGAAGGAAACCCTGTGGCTGATCAGGAGTTAATTCAAAAATGAAGTATGACTCTCCTTTACAGAGTCTTAACGGATCTCTATGTTGGGGCCAGGCCGGTGAGTCTAGTTTGTGGCGCTCACCTGCAGCCATCTAGGTGTCTAGAGGTGGTCTATAGTTGTGAGTCCCTTCAGTTGCTAAGTGACATGAGGAGAGAAAGGTTGACAATGGGTGTGGCCACCATTCACCTCCAAAGTTTAACAGGACTAAAATTTCTGAGTTAAACTGGGACAGAAAAATAAAATTAGAACCAGCCAGATTAAGCCTGCAAGTTGCCTGGTGAGAGAAGGAGACTTAGAAAAAGAATCTCTTTGGGGTCCATACACAAGCCAAAAGCTCGAAATCTGAAGGTTGCCTGAAAGGCGGAGAACATCATTCAAGACAAGAAGAGGTGCAGTGTGTAGTCACCATGAAAAAAGCCTGCCTCAGAGTAGGGGTGGTGTCTGACCATATGCCCTAGCAGGGTGGTGTCTAAGCACATGCCCTAGGGATATGCCAGCAGCCAGAGTCTAGACACAGCATCCCAGAGCAGTCCTTTGACTCCACAAAGTCCAGAATCCCTTTCTGGCCAACGCCCTTTGAAATCTGTCTATTCGAGTCCACTCTTCTCAGTCCCTGCAGCAGCTTCCTAGTGGATGTCTTCAGCCCTTCTAGGATTTGATCTGACACTCTCTCCAGTGTTAATGTCATATAAAACATCTCTCGCCCTTGCTGGGACCCTCCCAACTGAGACCAAACTCTCAATTTTCCATGGTTGGGTTTCAGTGATCTCTCTCTCTCTCTCTATTTCACTTTCCAACATACTTTTAATAATAGACCCCAAATAAAGAGGGAAAAAATTAAAGTATCTGAAAGACAACTTTTTTTTACCTCCCAAATTCTGTGGCCGCGTGCTTTATTTGCCCACATGTGTCATGGATGTCACAACCCTCTGTCTCACACCAGCCCCTCCATCTTTAATGTTTTCTTCAAAGCAAAGCTCAAATGTCATCCCTCCTCGTAAGATTACCTGGGTCCCCAGTTGGAATCAGTTAGCCGTTTTTATTTCTTTTTTGTATCCTTTGAGTTTTGATCTTCTTTCGTTCTGTTTCTTATTAGAGTCATGTAGCAAGGATGTAAGACAAAGGCTAAAACGTGAATCCTCTATCTATTTACAGCTGTTGGGGAAAACCAAAAGAACGTGGAAGGGTCTTGTTGCCTGCAAACTCAAGGCGCCTTTTGAAAGATGTGACTTAAGACAGGTCTTGGGAATGATCTGGCGGGTGAGCCTGGAAGTCCTAGGATTCCTAGTAGCAGAAGCGTGCCATTGATGAAGCCAGAGAAGCCAAAAGTTACACTTATAGTTCCCTACATAAGTTCAAATGGCTCTGGGAAAGAATCTCCAGAAATCAAGCTTAATAAAAGGTGTAGCATCTGTAGGTCACCATAAGGAATGCTGTTTGAATGTTGGTTAAGTTACCATCTTGGAGAAAGAGAGTATGAGTGTTACAACTCCAGACACTTTGTAAAAGTATGTCTTCAGTGTTTCCCTCGTGCTTTTGTGTTGAAGTCTTTGTCCTCAACTGGTGGCACTATTGATTGAAAGCAGGACAATCGGGAGACACAGCCTACTGGTAAGAAGTTAGGTTATCAAGGCACATACCATTGAAGGGGGATGCTGAGACTCTGGCCCCTTCTGTCTCTTTCTCTTTGTTTCTCAACTGCCAAACACTTCCAGCATGATGTTTTGCCTTCCCCAGGCCCAAGAGCAATGGGGCCAAATGACCATGGACTGACCCTCTGAAATCAGAAATCTATAATAACATTTTCTCTGTATCATTGAATATTTTCAATTTTTGTCACAACAGTGGAAACCAAGATCATGCCTATAGAATAAATAATAGAAGCACAGTATTTTTCTTGAGAGAATCTGTTTTGCAAAACAGCATATCTACAAATTCTCATTCTCCCAGGATAGCCTTAGTTTTCTGTGCAATTGGCATACATGTAATAATTTCCCCAGCATGTCCCTCTCCTCTGCCTCTCATAAACACACTGCTCTTCTCATGAGCAATCCTCCTGTCCCAGTCATTTGATAACTGGAATGCTGCAGAGTCGGGCACCTGAGACAGCTACCCAGCTGCCTCATTGTTCACAACAGTGTGTCAGGCCCAGGATCAGCACAGCATTCAGGCGTGGGTAATCATATCTGCTCAAATGCAATGTTTCTCAAGCAGGAGAGAGAACCTCTGTTTTCTCTCAGATCCATGAAGCCTCAAGCTGCTGTGTCTTTCACCTTGAAAGTGCTGTTCCCAGCCATTGCTCTCTGAGAAAGAAAGGTATTTTGGAGAAGACAAGGGAAGGCTAGAAAAGACAAGCTGCTAAGAGGAGGGCTGAATAAGAGATAGTAATTTTTCTGTTTGCATTTTTAATTAACATTTCTGTGCTATGGAGATAAAAAAATATTTTCTTCAATCATAAGAAATCACAGATATCCCAAAACCTGTGTTTGAGGGATCCCAGCTGTGAGCACATCAATCTAGCCTCCACTGGCTTGCTCGGTTTAAATTGTTTGCTTCCACTCTGCCACCCTGGGTGACACTGATGAAGTTTTGAGCTGCATCATCCATATGCTAGAAGCTGCATTGCCTTCTCTGACACTCTGGGTTTCTCTATAAATATTTAAATCATGTTGAGTTTGTTATCTATGCGGTGGGAGAGGACTGCGGGGGGAGAGAGGGGTGTCCAGCACTGAGAGGCGAGCACCATAGCTCTCCCAGAGCATCAATTGGGGAGGAAAGTATAAAGTCAGAAAGCTGAGCTATCCTCAGCCTGGTTTCTCTTTATTCTAAAATATGCACACACCAGCCCCCATATATCTTCCTTTCTCTTGTATCGAACTAGAGAGTCCTGCTTAAATATTTCTGAAACAGATTACCAAGCTCACTCTTAAAATCAAAGAACCTTAGGCAGAAGGGAGGGGGCGGGAACACTCAGTATAGAAACAAGACGAAGAATAAAAACTGTGAAAGAGAAGCAAATCGAAACTCTCTTCGACCACAAACAGATTGGAAAGTTGAATTATTCAAGGCGGCAAATTTTCTGGATTCCAGCTTTGTGCCACAGGAATTGGAAACAGATAACAGGGGCATTGTTTTTCACCGCCGGCCTCAGTAGCCACCACAGAACACCCAGTCTCCCGTCTCTACTGCCAACCAGCAGGAACTTTGCATGGAAAGTAGCTGAGGGGTCTCTGCTTTAGTGCCAGTGTGTTAGGGACACACGGTCAGATTGCCCCAGCCTTTCATATCCATCCGTATCCGGTGTTTTACCTAATTTGTTGGTGTGGTAATATATTATTAGATAAAATTGCTTATATCATTTTTTTTCCATAGAAGGTCACAATTGAACATGTGAACAATTGAATATACCAAGGTAGGTAGTTTTAGGGAAACTCATGAGATTCCTACAACTTTTCTCCAGCTTGCAATCTTTAAACTGGGGTTGTGCACATTTACAGAAGTGTCTAGTAAACGGTAGGCTCTCTCCAACTTTGTAGTCTTTTCCTCTCTAGTTGATGCCGTCTAACCCTGAACTTTAAAAGCAATTGGTTTTTCAACAGCTCTGAAGTAAAATTCTTTTCTCTTTCCCTTCAGAGAGTTGAGAGACAGATTGTATATCTGAGTATTGTGAGAATGTGTGAGTGTGTGAGAGAGAGTTGTATCTGTGTGAGAGAGTGTGTATGTGAGACTGTGTGTCTGCGTGAGAGTGTTATGACACTGTGTGTACAAGAGTGTATGAGAGTGTGTGTGCGCGTGCGTGTGCATGCGTGTGCGTGCGTGTGCGTGCGTGTGCGTGTGTGTGTGTGTGTGTGTGTGTTTTCCCCCTTATTAAACACCATTGTAATCTAACCAGGCCTTTGCTTCCCTCAAGTTTTGCTTGTATTCTTGAAGGAGGCCTAAGCAGGAATCCTACACAGGACTACACAGAATCTCCTTTCCAGCTCCTTTCTGGAAAGCTGCAGCCAACCTTAGGGGATCCAGAAGAAAAGGAGAGGTGGGTAACTGGGAGGACAGGCCTAACAGAGGTTGAGCGAAGAGAACTCTGAAGTGTGGTGACATGAGCTTTCTTTAGCTTCAAGTGATTGGGTCATGACAAAGGCATCGTAACTCTAGTACGCAGGCGCAGGTTTGCACCCTCCCATCCCTCCTCCTGGGGTACCCAGGCAACAGGGCTGATAATGGACCCAGAGGACCAACAGACACATAAATGTCTGTACCTCCACTTCATATGCTGAAGTCCATGTCCTCCACAGATGCCTAGTTAGACGTCAGCTAACTGCAGTGCTGGCAGCGAGCTTCTAGACAACGTATGTCTAATAAAATAAATTCGGAGAACTAAAATCTCTGCTCTATCTCTCGGCTAAAATTACACACAGATGCTGCCCAGCGCCTGTATTAACTTGTAACTGCGAACAAATTATAAGGTTTTAAGATCACAGAAACGTTTTTGAAGTTGAAAATAACCACCATTACAGACAAAATAACCTGTCACTTCTTTTGGAGTTCGGGGGAAATAAAATGTTACGAAAAGAAAACACCCTGGCTTCATGCCGGAACACATAGCGCTGCCTCCTCTCGGGCTTTAAGAGGCTGAAGGCAGGCAGGCAGCAAAGAACTGTGTACGTAAGTCTATCTTCTCTCTTAAAACATTCAAATTGGCAAGACGGAGTGCCTGGGGTATATATATATACATAAGATCACATGTTGTGAAAGCGAAAGCCTCTTTATTTCCTGTGAACCAAACATATTAATTATATATATAATCATCCAAACTATAAGAAAGAGAAATATCTGGCTTGATTCATGAAAGAAGTGGCAAGGCTATGCAATTTAAACCTGTTTTGTCCTTCTTGTCTTGTTTCCCTCTGTTGACACAAATGATACACAGAGTTTAGAATCCATGCTGGATAACATAAAACCCCCGACTTTTGACAGTGTGCTCAGTTCAGAAAGCCCATAGTAGATTATTGGGACAATAATGAAGTTCAGAGGTTTGAGGTCTAATAAAGTCTAATAATTGCATTCCATAATCCTGACAGTATTGGTTTAATCATAAAGAATAAGTAACAACTGTAAAATTTACAGAGTTGCTAGAGATACATGGAGCATTCGTTCTCAGAGGGGAAACCGTTCTCTGGAGGTTTTGCCTCTGCAGCTGTGTTCTAGAGTCTGAACATCATTGAAATTAATTGCCCCCAAGGTTCAGCTCAATCCTTTCCTTTGAAGGGCATGCAGAAGGTATGTTTTTTTGAGCCTAATTACTCTGCCACTTCAAACACGCTCTTCCGATGAGTGGGTGGAGCAGAGCCATCTGCTTGGAGGTTCAGAATCTCACACATCTTTCCACCCTGCATTCCTGGTCCTTCCTTGTGAAGGCCGGGTCATTCTGCCTTTTATTTGGCCTATACCATCTTTCCTCACGCTTCACGAGGAGCAAAAAGTTCTACAAAAGGAACTGAACCACTGTATCGTGTCGAGTATACAGATGACAGAACTCATAGCATGCAGATCCTGAATGCTGTAGAGTCCGGGTCAAACAGTAAAAAAACGAGAGATTTTGAAATATCAGCTTCAGTATAGAAACCAGTAAATTTCAGATATGCTAGAAAAGTCTAAGTGGGAAGCACCTTTTGACACGGAGGATTGACACGCTTCACAATTTAACACAATGGTCTCATTTGGCTTTGCCACCGTGTTCATAGTATGAGTTCTTTTTGAAGGACTTGTGAATGACGTCACTTGATGCAAACACCATAATGCCGAGGCTTTACTTTGCTCTTATAACTCTCTGTACCTTGAGTCATTCATATAAAGGACCCATTCCACTTGTGACCCCCCCAGCACTTGTTACTGCTGGTTGTTACCCTGTATGGACTGTCTCAGTCTGCTACATGTTGCTGTAGTCAAATACCTGGGACTGCATAGTTTACGTGGGAAGAATTTTGTTGGCACGTGGTTAGAGACATCCAAGACCCTGGTGCTGGTATCTGTTTGTCCTCCGATGAGGATCTACTGTTGGCAAATGAAGAAAACTGGATGCATGTGGGAAGAGAAAGAGGACCAAGGAGACAAGACAATTTTAACAGTGGTTCTCAACCTTCCTAATGCTACAACCCTCACGTCATGGTGACTCCCCCTCCCAGCCATAAAATTATTTCGTTACTACCTCATAACTGTAATTTTGCTACTGTTATGAATCGTAATGAATCTGATGTGGAGGATATCTGATATTTGACTCCCAAAGGAGTCGCAACCCATGGGTTGAGAACCACTGGTTTCTAAGAAGCTGTCCCAGTCTCATTGGAACTGCATTGATTTTTTTTTTGTTTTAAATAGCTACTTTCTTTTTCTTTTCTTATTTACTTTACAACCTGATTGCATCTTTTCCTCCATCCTCTCCTCCCAGTTGTCTCCCTTTCATCTCCCCTCCTGCTGTCCTCCAGTCCTTCCTTTCTCCTCAGAAAGATGGAGGTCTCCCATGGATATCAACCAGCCTTGGCATATCAAGTTACAGTAGGACTAGGCGCATCTTCTTCTATTGAGGCTAGACAAGGCAGTCCAGTTTGGGGAAATGGATCCAAAGGCAGGCAACAGAGTCAGATACAGCCCCTTTCCCACTGTTAGAAGTCCCACATGGACACCAAGATCCATAACTGCTGCATCTGTGCCAAGGGCCTAGGTCCATCCCATGCATGCTCTCTGGTTGACAGTTCAGACTCTGTGAGCCCCTATGGGCCTAGATCAGTTGATTCTGAATGTTTTCTTGTGGGGTCCTTGACCTCTCTGGCTCCAGAATCCTTCCTCCTTTCATCAATAGAATTCCCCAAGCTCTGCCTAATGTTTGGCTGTGGGCCTCTGCATCTGTTTCCATCAGTTACTGGGTGAAGAAGCCTCTCAGATGACAGTTATGCTAGGCTCCTGTCTACAAGTATAGCAGAATATCATTAATAGTGTCAGGGCTTGGCTTTCTCTCTTGGCACAGGTCTCAAGAGGGGCCAGTCATTGGCTGGCCATTCCCTCAATGTCTTATCCATCTTTATCCTTGCATATCTTGTATGTAAGACAGATTGTGGGTCTAAGGTTTTGTGGCTGGGTTGATGTCTCAGTCCCTCCGTTGGAAGTCTTTTCTGGTTACAGGAGATGGCTGTTTTATGTTCCATATCCCTCATTGCTTGGATTCTTAGCTAGAATCAACCTCATAGATACTTGGGAGTTTCCATTGTTCTAGGTTTCTAGCTTGTCTCAGAGATGCCCCCACCCATCCAGTTATCTCTCCCAGTTCTCTCTCTCTCTCTCTCTCTCTCTCTCTCTCTCTCTCTCTCTCTCTCTCTCTTTCCAACCTCCCCAACTTAATCCTTCCTAATCCCCTTCCTAGCCCCTCCTCTATCCAATTCCCTTCCTCCACCTGTCCCCAGGTATCTATTCTATTTACCCTTCTCAGTTGACCTCCATTGGACCCTCCTTGTTGCTTAGTTTCTTTGGGTCTGTGGATTGTAGCATGGTTATTCTGTACTTCGTGGCTAATATCCACTTATACCAGATTTGTCTTTCTGGGTCTGGGTTACCTCACTTGGGATGATATTTTCTAGTTCCATCCATTTGACTGCATGACGTCATTGTTTTTAATAGCTGAATAGTATTTTATTATGTAAGTGTGCCACATTTTCTTTATCCATTCTCCAGTCTACGTTGATTTCTTTAATGAGAACAAAGCTGCTATCAGTGTGCCAACACTGTAGCATTGAAAGGTGAAGCCTCCTGTGCATTTATTCAGAGTCAGGAGTACGGGTTCTAGGAGGCTCTGATTTCAACTAGTAACACCAAAGTTCAAGAGATGAGGCTCATCTTTCCCACAACAGCATGATAAAAATAGCAAAGCTAATGAGCTGGAGAAGGTGGCTCAGTAGTTAGCAACACTTGATGCTCTTTTAGAAGAACCTGGTTTGGTTTCTAGAACCCATATGGTGACTCACAACCATCCATAACTCTAGTTCCAAGGGATCCAAGGGCACAAGGCACACACATGCTGCCCAGACTTACAGATAGACAAAGCACTCATACATGTAAGATAAAACAAATAGATCTTGAAAGGAAAGAAGGAAATAAGGAAGACAGAAAGGAAGACATGAAAGAAGGAAGGAAGACAAGAAGAAAGGAAAACAGGATGGAAGAAAGGAAGACAGAAGGAAGGAAAACAGGAAGGAAGAAAAGAAGGAAGGAAAGAGAGAAAGAAAGAAGAAAGGAAGGAAAGAAAAAGAGAGAAAGAAGAAAGACAGGAAGGAAAGAGGAAAGGAAGGCAGTCAAACAACCACTGGGTTTTCTTTTAACATAAAGTCTACGTCATGATGTTAAATGCAAGGAAATAGTTTTGAGCGTAACACAGTTACAAAGCAGGAAAAGGCTTTTTCCGCTTCCATTTGCTACTTGTGGTTTTCTTTCATTCTTTCAAGAATCTTATATTTAAAACATGAACTTAAAATTAAAAGTGTGTTAAATTCCTTCCTGAGGACATCAGCTGATCAGTTGTGAAGATAATTACAACTACATTGATAGACCTCTAGGCAGATATATCAAGTTGATAAATGTGAGAACAAACAGTCCAGTCATTCCTTCATTTAACCAACATTTACTGTATAACTGTCACACAATACATACTACACTGACTACTGAGAGCACAGAAATGAATGTACCACACTCCCTGTCTTGTCAAAGACAATTAATTAGTTGAACGAATTCTAACAGATATGGTACATGGCCTACAATTATCAGTGCTTGGTATTGTCTCCTCATCTCTCCATCCTCTCTTCTGTCTCCTGTCAGGGTAAAAGGATAACAGCCTCAGGACTCCATTCCCTAGTGCTGGTACAGTCGTTCAAGCCATTCAACCCAGTTCCCAAGAGAATCATCACTACAATAAACCCCAAGGGTGATGCCTCCTCTCACTCAGGACTTCCCAGGCTGGCTTTTGTGTCTGCTCTGCTTTTCCCAGAAAGTCCCATTATGTGAGTAATAAATTTCCTTACACCATTTTGATACATGTGTGTGGCATCACCAGGCCTGACACCAAACTAATTACAGACAGGTGCTAACTGACTTCTGAAGGTCACCACAGAACACAGCCAGTGAGCATGGCTGCCTGAGATCCATGCCTTGTCTGATCCCTTCCACTAGGATATGGGCTGAGCCAGGAACTCACATTGACCAATTAGAATACAGGAGGAAAAAAGTGATGGTATGTCCCACAAATTAGATTGCCATAAAGATGCTGTCTTCGCTCTGGCACAACTCTTATTATTCTCTTTCTCATGCTGATGGAAATCAGGCACCATGTTGGAGGGACTTAGTAAAGAGATCCACATAAAGAGGAACTGAACTGAACTGAACTGGAAAGGCCTGTGCTTAATTAACAGCTAGAGAAACAGATGTCCATATCCATCCACCGTGTGAAGCTGAATCCTGCCAACATCTCTGAGATTTCCAGTAAATCTCCCAGGGAGCCTAGATTCGGCTGTTGTTTTCACTAATACCATGGCCTTGAAGGGACTGTGGCTTAGAGGGCCCAGGTAACTTGTGAGTGGAGTATCGATCCATACAGATGAATACAATTTCTTATTGTGAGGCTCTCAAGTGGTAGGGTTAATCTACTGAACATCAGTAGGTAACCAATATGATACAGTGTAGCAGTGGTGGAGATACAGAAAGATGGCATGGTCCTTTGGGGTGAGGAGAAAAAATTGCCCAGCAGTGACATGTGGAGGGAAGTGTAGAGCTCTGAGAAAACAAAAGATTAATGGGTGTGGAGATGCTTAAGGCAATTAAGTGTTGCTGGACTAGGGAGGCTCAAGATGGATTGTGGAGGAAGAGCTAAAAGGGTACTCTGATGCAGGATCTGAGAGAACCTCGGAAGTCCTGCTATGGAGGACGTTGGGAATTTTCAACAGAACAACAGCATTGTCACCCTTGTAAAACTTGAGCCAGTCTGAATTAAAAATGCAGACAAGTCTGTGGGATGTAGGTGTCAGGAAATGTCTTGACAAATGGAAAGTATTTTTTTAAAAAAAAAAATCTTACTGTAGAGTCTATGACAGAGAGAATGGTTCTAAGCTCAGCAATGCACTATCTGCCCTTTCCTGCTCATTACTGACAGATGTCAGGGCTCCACGCAGATGCAAACAAACCCTCATAACAGCAAGACAAGAAACCCAGGGACAGGTTCACAGTATTCCCATGGGAATCTGAGATGCTGAAGCAATATCATCCAGAAAGCAGCAGAGTTCAAGCTGGCAGGACTCATGGTACTGGCTGCTTTGCTGGGACATTGGCGCCTCACGCCTTGGACACCAGCACTGGGGTTAGTGCCCAGGAAGGACTCTGAGCCTTTGAGTAAAAGGCATTATTTTTCTCTTTGAAAAGAACAAGAAAGAAGAAATATGGTAGACAAGGAGATAGAGAAAGAGAGACAGACAGACAGACGACCGACAGACAGAGACAGACAGAGAGAGAATTTCAGGTCACACACTAAATGTTATCAGCCAAGCATGGCCAATCTGGGTTCTTGAGTTTGGAAAATAATTACAAGATTTGGAAAATAATTCCTCCAACCAGGATGAGAAGAATAAAAGAAAAAAAGTGAGAAACACATGCACAGGGAAAAAGAGAGGGGTGGGGGATACAGAGACAGAGGCAGAGAGGAGGAGGAAGAAGAAGAGAGGGAGAGAGGAGAGGGGAGAGGCAGAGAGAAAAACCATTGGAATTAATATACATTGTTTCAGAATGGTTTAGTAGAGCGGGCAGCTTCTTCAAGCTTACTTCCCATATATGATTTTCCACACTAATTTCAGTTTATATTAAACTGCCGTGTTCATTAGTTTATCTAATTAGCTAACAGTGATACATGACTATGACACAACGCCCACTGATTGTTTCTATTCCCTTCAGACTTGTATAATACCCATCCAAAACTCCACACACCCATTGCCATGACTCCTTAGGTGATTTAGGGCTGGGACACTGCCTCAGATCCTGTTTTTGATGACTTTGATAATTTTGATGCATTAATTTTATTTGAAGTAGTCTGATTTTATCCTCATAGTGAGACAGGGTTAGAGTTTTGAGAGGAATAAATGCTATTCTAATGTCAATACTATATCTCGTTTTTATCTCCACATTGTTCTGGACTAGGCAATGTGAAGAGTTTTATATTTCCACATTGGAAGGAGTTACTGCTGCGGAGGAAATAGTGTGAGAAGGAACCCATGCTGTCTGGTCAACCAGAAGACTCAGACAAGAAAACACGGAGAGGCAAGCTGAGGCCACTGTGATGTGACGACAGTCGAAAGGAAAAATGAAAGGACGTGCTGACGACTGAAAGATGGCCTCACAAGCAACCAGTTGTATCTGACTTTGAGAAATCCGCACGTGTGACTAAGAAGAAATGACTAAACGTAGAAAAGAAGGTCTAGAGCGAGCAATGTGAGCAAAATGCTAAAGCCAGAGAGAGAAATGATTGGAGTGTGCTGTGCCGTTAGCTCAGGAGCGTGGAGAAGAGCGCAGGCTTGACTGGGGCAACTTCTCTGGAAGGTTCCATGAAGTCATGACTGAGGGGATTAAAGGAAACCTCGGAGACATGAAAATAACAGAGTCTAGAAACCCGGACGCCTGCATTAAAAGGAGGGAGAATGATCAGAAGACAAAGATATATAGTTGAAGATCTGTAGTAATGTGTGAGAGATGGAAGTGTTTATCGGTTGGAAGCAACCGGCGAAGGAAGAATGGAAACCTTCTCACGGCAGCTGAAGAGATGAGAAAATGAGTAGTCATAGTTATGCCTGATATTTATTCTACATACAGGGAGGGACTACAATGCATTGTTTCTCTTAAATTTAGTATTCCTGAAAGGTAGGTAGTGAATTCTCTCCCCGTTTTCTAGTTCAGAATCTAAGCCACTGGAGCACAGGAAGTCAAGATCTCATCCCGAGCTGCTGAGCCCCGCGTGCATATTTGCCGCCTTCTATTCCTCGTTAAGACCTGGGTGGCAGACTGCAGCAAGTGTGGGTGGCACACAAGGGGTTGCATAACAAATATTTGTAGGATGAAAGAAAACTCGCAGAGCAGAGATATGGATATGTAGCCATAGGGCAGGAAGTTGCTGCGGGTCACGCTGGTTACGTCACCAGCAATGAATGTGCTCAGTGTTCCTCAGCAACAGTGGTCCGCTTGTTTTATCCTATTACAGCTCAGCACTTCACCTCCTTCTTGGGTATCTGAATCCCAGTCCCCTCGGCGAGGGATCCCTTAGACGCCTGAAGCTAGAACTGGAAAGCACTTTGGGAGTTTCCAAAGAGGCAAGGAGAATGCCAAGCTCAATGAAAACTTGAAATCCAATAGCTGCAACTCAAGGATCCCTGAATAGGTCTAACAGAAGCAGGCTTGGGATCCAAGAGCATGGAGCCAGGGATTTGAAATCCTAGGAACCCGAGGCAGAGCAGAGCCCAGAAAAATGATCTTAACAGATGGTCTGCACCGAGTCCTACTTTTAGCTTGTCAGTCACGGTGATGAGTGGCCAGGCTGGCCAGTCTAAAGGGTTGTGAGAGGTCAGTTACCTCCAGGTAGTGACCGTTCTGCGCACAGAAGCTGTGGGATTTTTCCAACGTTATGCCCACAGCATCTGGCACGGAGAATGTGTTTTTAAAAGACGGATTCTAATAGAGAAATTGCTACTCGCAAATTTAAATAAAAATCTTTTTGGTGTGTTAGTAATTTATCATGGTATGACCCATTTGGGCATGAACTTGACAATTTGAATTTAATAATTCAAACATAAGCTACAAGACACTTGGAGTCGCATCTTATAGAAGAATATGCCTGGCATACCATTGCATGTTATCAACACGTATACAACCCCAACTAGGATGATTAATTATACACAGTGTGACTCACCCATTGATTAATCTTTCCTACTAATTACAGGCAGCCATACTACCAGAAACTTCTTTTACTGAATACATAGGCAACTCAGGTAAGCCTCTTTGGTCTTTAAGCTTCTTCAAAGTGTCCAGATTTTTTGATCAGAGAAATAGCATAACCTACCTCAGGAAAACAAAGCAGCCATGAAGACTAGATTTTATGAACTTGTGGGAATACTGAAGTGCCTTCTGGAAGGCCATTGACTCTCCCTCTGGGACAGAAATAAACTCCCTACAGGTGAGCCAGACTGACAGTCTAGTGTAAAGTAAGGGTGGATGAGGACCCACTAGAACCCAAACAGACAACATGGAAGTCCCAAGTATAAACTAAACACCTCACCCATCTCTCCTGGTCTACGATCTGGCAGCACAGGGCACCTGCAGAAAACTCAGTCCTCTGTGGCACTGAGTGTCTGTCTGTGCAGGACTCCAGCACACTGGAAAAAAAAAAAACACAAGCAAAGCTGCAAGCCAGTTTTTTGCCCCACTTTTTTTTTTTTTTGACTGACCAGTAGATTGGGAACAAATTCAACGGTGCTAGTCAGTGCTTGGCTTCTGTCCTAGGTTATGCCATTGAACTGTGCACCAGGGACTGAAGAGGTGCCACCCCCAGCAGTTAAGCTCACTACCTCTTCTTACGTACAGAGGGTTATGATTCAGTTCCCATAGTGTGACTCACAACCAATCAGTAACTCCAATTCCAGGGGGTTGAACGCCTTCCGCTGACCTCAGCATGCATCAGACACTTATGTGGTATACATACATATATGCGGACAAAACATGCATAAAATAAAAATAATATCCAAGAAAACCCTTCATGCTAGGTTTTCCTGGGACCAGTTGTAATGTGGAATCACAAGGAAAATATTCAGAGAAATGTCATTTCAGATTAGCTGAACTGATACACTATTAATTACCTTATTAAGCAATGCTGCCTGCCGTATAAATGTGTATGTAGCTCATTCATATTCACCCCATGCTTTTGAAGATCACCTCCTTCACTTCCCACACACCGTCCTGGGTTATGGAAAACACGTCGTCCTCCGCACTCAAGAGCAGGCCCTGATATGCCTCTCTTCAGATGTTTAGTACCATACAGTATGGCAGTAAGACACTGTGCTACCAAGTGGCCAAGGCGGATAGACCTCCTTCAGTTCCAACCAATGAAAAGAACTCTGGAATAATTGTCAGAGATCTTTTATGAACCATCTATAGTACTAAAGAAGCCAGGCAGACGGCTCACTCTGTCACCCAGCCTCCATTACCTGTCTCTTCCTTCTTTTGCTCAATGCCTGTTCCCTGAAGGGCTATGGCCATGGAGCATACAGTCTTTCCAGAAGAAAACTCCCTCCTGCACCTGCCAACTGGCCCTAACAGGGAAAAGCGCCTCTCAACACGTTTCTCGAGACTGGCTAAATGAACCTTAAACCACATCCTCTTGGGATGCCAAAATGAAGTCAAATTTTTTATGAATTATAATCTGGTTCCTTTGTTCCCTTTTCCTTAAGCAAGATATGAAACCACACTATGATTGGATTTCTGTGGCGGTCAAGACCAAGGCCACCTAGAAGCAATATTTGAGCGAAGTTCCTTCTCTCACACCTAAACAATCAATGCTTTTAGGTACTTGTCTGCTCTATATCAACTCGGTAGGAAAGAGGAGAGAATTCTCTATCTGCAGAAAGTAGGGGATCATCTAAAGATTGTTTGTTACTTAATAGAGGCTTCTGTGTTTGTATGTGTGCTTTGAGACTGGCTGTATTCTACTCCATATGCAACCAATGATGGCGTTGAAGTCCAGATCCTTCTGCCTTCTGCCTCCAAAATTATGAGACTATACCTGGAAGCATTTGCCTTCAAGTTCATTGTTGCTCTATGGTTTTCTCTAAGCACAAGAAGCCATTATTTCTCTTACTTCTGATTGACTCTTGCTGGTGGCTCCAGTCACCGCCACCACTAACTCACATCTGTCCCATCTGGGAAATGACAACGACATCTCTGGAGACAGAGCTGTAAGCAACTTGGAAAGAGTCCCCAGTTGACAGAGTGGAAAGTTCAAGCAGGCAGTCATTCCATGCCCAGATGGCATACCTCTTCACAGAGGATATTCTGTCTCATTGAACACAGCATGTGAAACGAGAACACTGGTATCCTTGAGGGGCTAGTTCTCAAAGTAAGATACGCTATGGTTTTCTTGGCATTCACAGTAAGCTTTTGTCATTGCCTGAGATGCTATCGAAAATGGCATAGGTTGGGTACCTTCTGAACAACCAATATTTTTCCTCTCACAGTTCTAGGAACTGAGAAGTTCCAAGTGGCATTCCTGGTAAACTCAGTCCCTGGTGAGTATCTGCTTCTGACTGAATCTTCACAGAGTGGGAAAGGGAAGACAGCTCTTGGGACCTCTTTACAGAAAAGGACTAATCTCATTCATGAAGACCCCCATCCTTGTGGATTTACCATGTCCCACCTTCACCTCCTAATGCCATCACCTTGGTGTTAGAACAGCAACACTTACCAGACAGAAATTAATATTATTATTATTATATATTATAATTATTATTATTATTATGTGAAATTCATCTCAGTCATGTATATGAAGAAACATATACATTCATGTGTATCTGAGCACACATTCTTAGCCATCATCGGCCATATCCACTCCCCCACAAATAGCTCTGCTTCCATGTTGTGTCCTGGCCCTACTAACTAGGTAGGATATGAAATACCATGGGAAAGCAAGGAAAAATACAATGAAATAATAAACTCCTATAAATTCTTTAGGAATGGAAAAAACCTTTAATAGTGAATAAATAATTATTTAATTTAACCATTGTAGGCCTAAAAGCAGCCATCAATAAAGAAAGTGTTCAAGCTCATCATTAAAAACAACTAATCCAACCATTTGCAATAAACTTCTATGTTATAGATTGGGTTAATCTATTATTCTATAGATGAGATACTGTTAATATGAGTAACAAGAATAACAATTCTCCGAGCACAAGTATATAACAACTCGGATAACCATTGTTAGTTATAGGATTATGGATAATAAAGCTCCAATTAAATCACCTAAAATTATAACTGCTAACCCAACACAGGAGTGCTTTCAGGAAAGATTTAAAAGAATAGAAGGAACTCGGCAAGCACAAACCCCGCCTGTTTACCAAAAACATCACCTCTAGCATAACAAGTGTTAGAGGCATTGCCTGCCCAGAGACTGAAGTTAAACGGTCAAGGTATCCTGACCGTGCAAAGGTAGCATAATCACTTGTTCCTTAATTAGGGACTAGTATGAATGGCTAGACGAGGGTTCAACTTTCTCTTATTCTTAATCAGTGACTGTAGCCAAGCCTCTCTTATATTCCAGTCTGGTCCTACGCACAGATAAGCTTGGTGTTGTCTTCTGTAATCAACTGCTCTTGGCCTTAAGTCTCACTGCAGTACAATACTAGAATGTGGAGGAGGAATAGTCAGTTATGACACATCTCCAGTTTCTCATGAGAACAGACAGAGTGTATTGTCTGTTTTCACCTTACTTGGAGCTGCTAAGTCATAGCATGTGTGGGTTTTACTGAAATATATTAAGTCGGAACAATGTTAATTTTTTCCCTGCCATTTCATAGTCCCCAGATGCAGTTTTTATTGTTTTCCTAAATAAAGAGATTTAAATCCTGGAGGAGGAATCTCCACACTTCCCGTGTTCTTCTCATTTAGCAGGATAATACAAGCAATAAATCATTTGATTCATTTTTTTCTGGTGCATTCTCAAATCTACCCCATACTCACTGAATAATCATGGAACTCCTACTGTGTACCAGGCATTGTTCTAGACTCTATAGAAACAGAAGCAAGCCTTAGCTTCATAGTCTAATAGACCTGTTAAGGTGACTACCAGGGTATTTTACCAATGACTACACTGTATGACCAGAAATAAACACAAAGGACTATAAAGTAAGATAAGAAAGAAAAATATTTTACATGAGACAAAGGATAAATTAGAAATATAACACTATGGAGACGATATTTCCACTGACTCTTAAGAGATAAATAGATACAGGGAATTGATACATAGAGGGAAAGGATTTTATACAGAAGAAAAAGACCGAGCAGTGGCAGAGACTCTGGTAATCCTGGGTAAGACAAGAGGAGCTCGGAGATGGGCATACCAGTCCCAGGAAGAGACAAGAGGAGGACGTAGGCAAATGACCTGGAATGCATTCTGAAGGGTTAGTTTACTGTTTCCAACCAGACTGTAGGATATTGATAAGGTCTAATGACGGGCTATCAGCAATGGTTCAGAACAAAGAAAAGCAGCTGAAGCAGGGCTACGAATAAACTCAGTTTTTGTAGTGAGATCATTACATCATAACAAGGCAGTAGGGCATAGAAACTGTGAAATCTTTCCTTTATAGCTTATACGCCAGACTGCATCATCTGATGTACAATAACGTGTGTTTTACAAGGAGGGGCGTCTGCATTGGTGGAATGTAAACAAGAGATTCTGGATTTCAAAGACGAAAAAAGAGAATTGGCAGAAAACAGAGGAGCAAACTTGTACGTAGAGGTTTGTATTGTGGGGGAAATATTTGAAAAATGCAGACAGTAATTCCAGTCACTATTTAGAATAATCTCAGAACCTTATACACATCCCTTCCCACTCTCCTAGGACATATAATATTTATAGGAAGAATGCAGATCTGAAATTGACTATTTCTTAAGAATATCAAAAAATTGAAGAGATAGTGGAGGCAGAAGAGGTGCTGAATATTTTGAAGTTTACCGATAGAATTTCCAAAAGATAAAATATGAACTGTCTTCAGATAGAGAATCAAAGAAAATGCATCTCGGGTTAGAACTGTTTACATCCAATGGCTACAATCTATTACAATGTAGTCTGATTGTTACCTGAGCTCTAGCTGGCCCAGCCAGATGTGCGTGAAAAGAAATGTCACACTCTCCAAATAGAAAGCCTCCACTGTTCCAGGAGATCAGGAATTAAGAGACTACGCTTTAGTCCTGGCTATGTCCTTAATACCCAGGTAGCTTCCCATTTCCCCAACTTTAAAATGAAGTGGTAGGGAGAAGATGTAGGTGTTCCAGATACAGGTGCTGAAGTCCTAGGAAGTAGTATTCTCTCATTTATCAAACTATTCCAATGATACTTGGTTTCTTACCCGTGTCAGATGGTGGAGATACTTATGAGCCTACACCAGGAGATAAAACCATCAGAATCCTTGCTTTTCTGGAAGTTCTAGATTCGAAAGAGAAAACAAGAAACAAATGAAAGCTTTTTTACTGATAACATAATTACGGCATCTACACGTCATCATATGCAGCCATTATATGGAGACAATGAGGCTCCTGGCTTTGTATTTCGTGTTCTGTGTATAGATTGATAAATAATACAGAATCTGCCTTGCAAATAGTGCCTAGTTGGGTGGTGTTTTTATGGTTCACTGCTTGTAGATATTTGATTTATAGCTCTTTGTAGATCATCTAATGGAAATCAGGCAGATTATCTTCATAAATGTAATTTTAATCTGGATATCATAGGATATTAACATGAGAAGATGCTGCCTACCTGGCTCATTCTTAGGGTACCAGGAGGGAGAAGAAAACAGGTCATATTTTCCATGACCAGAACACCAAGGAGGGCTCAGTATGATATGGCTTCCCTGTACACTTACATCTAGAGCAGTGGTTCTCAACTTTCCTAATGCTGCAATCCATTAACAAGTTCCTCGTGTTGTGTTGACCTTCATCTGTAAAATTATTTCCATTGCTGCTTCATAACTGCAATTTTGCTACTTTTATAAATTATAATGTAAATATCTGTGTTTTCTGATGGTCTTACACGACCCCTGTGAAGAGGTCACGACCCACAGGGTAAGAACCACTGATCTAGACTATCTATGAACATCTCAGTGTCCATGATGCTCCTTGATGAATTAGCAAAAGAACCAGTTTCTATTTCATATAACAAATGTAACGGCTCATTTACAATGCCCCTAAATATGTCCCAGTGAGTATGACCGGTGAGTTTACTCATTACTCACGTATAACCTAAAAGAGAAAAACAATCATGGCAGACCGCTCAACAGTGATTGTACTTTTGTCAAAACAGAAGAAACATGTACATGTCTTAGACCACCAGGTAAATGTAAATCCCTAAGGTCATTAATTTTCTTATTGAACTTGTTAGACAAGTTTCTGCTTCCAAACACGTGCACTGCACTTTACGTAGTTCTGAAAGATATGAAGCAGAAAGGTAGACTAAGAGAAAAACAGTCCAAGCTGTGGATGAAGGCAAATGTTGAACTCCTTCATACTCGAGCTCACCTCAGAGCTGTGGGAAAATGATGATTCCTCCTGGGATTCTTCAAGAGGGAGGACTCCTTGTGCTGACTTCACTTCAGTTAATAAGATAAATTGTGCTTCCACAAGAACAGGGATAGTTTGGCCCCCGGAATGCTAAGCATATGCCAGCTTCCAGTCAGACAGAGGCTACATAAGCAAAGCCCTCTGTGCAGGGAGAGGAAGTGGGGATGAGAGGAGTAAGGGAAGCAGGAGGAGGACATGAGGGGCCGGGAGCACGGGAGTGAGGGAGCTGGGGGGCCAAGAGCAAGATGGACTCAGAATTTTTTTTTTACTTTTTTAAAAATAATATAATTACATTTCTCCCTCTCCCTTCCTCTCTCAGTGTCTTCCTGTAAACACCTGTCTGCTCTCCTTCAATGCCATGGCCTCTTTTGTTCACAAATTGTTATTTCAGGGTATAGTCTTAATTGCTGAGCCATCTCTACACACACACACACACACACACACACACACACACACGCATTCATTGATGGCTGGCATAGTTTTCCATATATCTCTTTCTCTTCTAACTTGATCCCGGTATCTTTCCTGTTCTCCACTATCTTCTTTAAAACCTATTTCATGCAAGATGCTCACCACCATTTATATCAATTATGGATAATTTCTTAAAGCTAACATGATAGCTCTTAACTCACAGATATTCTCTAATTACTCTTAACTGAATTACCACCATTAGTCAAACATATGAGTCGTAACGTCTCCTAGATCCTCCATATACCCGAAATATTTGTGCGATAGTTTTCAGACATAGAAACACTGTCAGAGGATGCAAAAAGAGAGAATAAATTCGTGTGCTTAAGTAAAGCCTTAAGCGTGTGGAATCCATATGCAGCTAGTGTGGTTTCTACTTAGACATTCGTTACAAAGCAGTTGTGAAGGCTAATGAGATAGAACAAGCAACACAATCCACACATGACACACAAGGGGTAAGAAGCCAGCCAAGCCCACCCTGCTCACGTCCATAAAGTAGGCTTATTATTCCTTATGTTGTTTCTGCTTATATCCTAAAGGGGCATGTGCCACTAAGTTAGTGCATGAATTTTTAAAAGAATCAAGGTATGAGGAAGAAGGGAATATGGGCATTCACACCAGGTACTATTTTGTAATTTAACAGTTAAATGTTCACCATAAGATTCAAATGTGTATCTGAATGTACGTATGTCTTCAGACCTCAGTAAGTCTTACCCTCACGTTCACTGGGGGCCGTTCTTAAGGATGCCATCCACATCAACTCACCGATGAGTCCCAAGTCTACACTTCAACCCAGACATCTTACAAGCCTCATACTCACGGGTGGGACTGTCCACTCAGCTTCCCACATCTGTCACAACTCACATGTCAAATCTGGACAAGCCACTTCCTGTCTCAGTACATCCTGCCTTTAGTGTACTCCAGCCAGTGAATGCCAACACCAGTTCACCATTTCTTTATCAGTTCATCAAAAGCAAACCAGGCTGGGAGAAAGAACAACAAGAGAAGGAAGCTGGGGGGGGGAGGGGTCCTCCTTTATCAGGCCTAGTACTATCAGTGGGCTCTTCTTCACTCTTTTCCCATCTAGACCTCAGAACCGCCTCACCTAACAAAGCATCGACTACGCTCAGTGCTGCTGGCCCTAGATCCACGTATTAAGTGTAAAATATAACACTGAACATGTGCAAAATCGGTTTTGCTCCTTACACTTTCACTTGGCCAGTTTCTTCTCCTGCCCAAGGTGATGAGTCTTGAGAGACGTTTGTTCTGCCGTCAAATCTCTTTGGAACCACCACAGTCATTTTGGATTTATATGCTGTAAGCCAGAAATGCGGGTGTTTGGTTTGGCATTAGTCTTTTTCTGATGCTGCTTAAAAGTAAATATGACTTAGAAACTGTAGGAATAAGAGAGGAGAACCTGGGTAAGGGTTTGGTTTTATACTACCCTATTTTCCTTGGCCTTGAAAGTGAGATTTATCTATATTCTATATGGTTTGAAAACCACCAGTTGGCATAAATCTTGACAACAATGAAAAGGAGGAGGGGGAGGAATAATAAGAAAAAGAATAAGAAGGTGAAAAAAGAAGAAGAAGAAAAGGAAGAAGAGGAGAAAGAGGAGGAAGAGGAGGGAGAGGAGGAGGAAGAAGGAAAAGAAAAGAAGAAGAGGAAGAGGACGAGGAAGAGGAAGAAGA